>NW_011942204.1:2322569-2367490 GCF_000187425.2 Metarhizium robertsii ARSEF 23
GCCCGCCGAGCAATTCACGTCGTGAGGCCGCTGGCTTAAGAGACGTGCTAAACCTAGGCGAAAGCCTGCCTGGTAACTGAGCGCCCACAGCGCAAAGTTCCCATGGGGGCTGTACTTATACAATACCCAGGAGGAGATGCCCGGGTGGAGGCCAGTACAATTCAATACGGTTAATACAAGTCACAGTGGCACAGTAAGATGGCATTCACGAATTGTTTCTCTAGGGCAGAGAGCAAGGGGGTCCAAACTCTTTTAATTTAATTAACTCTCTTCAGTCTCCGGAAAACAATCTCCTCCACACACATAAGGGCTGACGGCACATGCTTGGGCTACCATCCTCCTCCGACGTCCACAGGCGCTTCGGCCTATAGGGGCACCATGCAGCACAAGCGCGACGACAGTAGTTACGGTCTTTATTGACCGGCGCCGTTTCCAACGTACAGTGGTACGGGTTAACACACGAAACCTCAATCCCCTTGCCGAAGTCAAAGCGGCCACGGCCGCAGAGATGGGAAACCTCCATAGCGGGGGTAGCGGCGAGATTGGCGGCGGGTAGCGGTGGCGTAGGAAGAAGTGCTAGGTTCTTTAAGAAAAAAAGAATCCGGTGAATCCCCCACTTATTACGTTCACCTTTGGCGGAGATTTTTCGCATGGGGTAGCCTGCGCCGTCAGATTGGCGGCCAGGAAGGAACCAACAGGAACTTGTCGAAGCGGGCGCGTTCGTCTCAGCGATTTTACTGGTAAGCTGCCAGCGCTGTTAGTGAACCTCTGCTCACCTGCGTTTGGTAGAGGAATAGGCATGTGTGTTTCGACTTACCTCGTCGGCGAGTTTCTCCCATGTGAGGCAGCGGCCGCGGCATTTTCAGCTCACTGCCTGATCCTCCTAGATCCCCGATCATTCTCGCAGGCGTGCTGTTTCGCTGTGCGTGGTGGACTTGACTGGACTAGTCCTGATGACAACGTAGGCCCTTGTCATAAGTGTAAGCAAAGCGGTGAGCCGGGCGGGTCAACTTCGAGGCTTTTGAAGCTGCTATCGAATTCAGGGCTTTCGAGGCTTTCAACTGCTATCGAATTCGAGGCTTTTGAAGCTGCTATCGAAGTCGGGGCTTTTGGGGCTTTCGAGGCTTTTCAAGCTGCTATCGAATTCAGGGCTTTCGAGGCTTTTCAAGCTGCTATTGAAGTCGGGGCTTTTGGGGCTTTCGAGGCTTTTCAAGCTGCTATCGAATTCAGGGCTTTCGAGGCTTTTCAAGCTGCTATTGAAGTCGGGGCTTTTGGGGCTTTCGAGGCTTTTCAAGCTGCTATCGAATTCAGGGCTTTCGAGGCTTTCAACTGCTATCGAATTCGAGGCTTTTGAAGCTGCTGCTGAATTTGAGGCTTTTGAGGCTTTAGGATTTCCTAGAGCTTCTTTTTATTTTCCCCTGCCGGGGGGGCCGCCTGCAGCGGGCCTCTTGCCTGCGGCGCTGAAGCTGTTGAAGCTGTTGAAGCTGTTGAAGCTGTTGAAGCTGTTGAAGCTGTTGAAGCTGTTGAAGCTGTTGAAGCTGTTGAAGCTGTTGAAGCTGTTGAAGCTGTTGAAGCTGTTGAGGTGCGGGCGGCGTGGTGGGGCTAGGTGGCCTTGGAAGGTGCCTACAACACCAAAAGGCAGGTCCGTGATGATCCACAAGCTACGTACCGGCCTGTAAATTTAAGCTAATAGTAGCAATTTAAGGTCATTTTAACCAATTATAAATCAGTATTTCACGTGTTGAGGCTTGTAATTGTGGTGGCGTAGCACTCTTAACCTCTTATTAAAAAAGCAAAGCGGAAGCTACGCTCCCTTGCTTGCCTGCTCTTCGCATTAATGACGCAAATCTCAAGCAAAGCGCCGCTTTGCTTAATTATTGGGGCCCCATCCAGATGTCCTCTCACTGTTCGTACTCATGGGTGGAGGCAAGTGACCAGTCAGGCAGCACATAAAGCCTCACATGAAAGTGCTGGCTTTCGAGTTGGTAACATTTGAACCCCGGGTGCTGCCTGGCAGCCTGGAGCCGCTCATCATTCAGCGGCAGGTACTAGACCATCAATCCTTACCTCGCCGGACCAGACCAGGCATCACTGTCACGGGTTCCATCGCCGGCGGCACTCCTCAGCAGAACCGAGAGAGCCATCAAGCCAAAGGATGTGCGACCAACCTTTCCACCGAAATGATGACTTGCACACATCCTGAAACCGACCTACTGGCCTCGGAAATCGCAGTCGACGTTTAACTGCCGTGCGCCGACTTCCTCCTCTGGACCAATGATATAACGGTCCGATCGGAATAGTGCTCGCTCACGCTCGGATGCGCGACGTCACCACACCGGCACTCCGTCTGCGATCGAGACTCCACTCCCGGAACTGTTTACAAACATGATGGGCTTATTGGTGTTACACGAAGTTACCTTGGTGCCAAGTCGGGTACGTGGTTGTTTCGAATCATGCGGTAATCAGAGTCGGCAAAGACATGCTGAAGACAGCAGTAAGCAGCAAGCCAACAATAGGCGAGCTATGCTGCTGTGAATGTGACGTGCACGGCAGCACCGGAGAACAAGGCCGTCCCACCAAGATATAATATGCCATCAGATCAGGGCTCGCTCGCTCACTCTCTATTTATTGGACTTGATTTGTGCCATAATCAGTGCTAGAATTACAGCCGCAGTATATTGACGCCGCGACACATTCCGAGTTTACAGCCATGACGCCGTCAGTCCAGACACTCGTACAGCCTTGCCCTGTCACTCCCAAGGATTATATCGACTATTCCGTAAACACCGCAGATACGGCAAGCGATGACTCGGTACTACCATCAGTTCCGGACTACCTCAAAGCCTTACCAGCTAGGCATCTGGAACCGCTCTGGTCCAGAATGGATGCTATGGTCCCTCGCACACCTAATCCGGTTGCGAAGCCCTACATCTGGAAATACAAGAGTACATTGCCATTGCTGTCAGCCGCAGGGAAACTGGTGCCGGAGGAGGAAGCGGAGAGGAGGGTCTTGATGCTTGTGAATCCCAGCATGAGTAAGTCCAACGAGACAATTATTCGCCCCATTCACTTTGTATTTTTGAATTATAACATGATGTACCTGGCCGCCCCTATTTACGGCGGTATGCTTACAAAGTTTCAATGCGCAGATGCCCCTCACACAACAGACACAATCTACGCTGGCCTCCAGCTCGTCAATCCTGGAGAAACGGCGCCTGCCCATCGACATACGGCGTACGCGTGCCGCTTCATCATCTCTGGTGAAGGCTTCACAGCTGTGGAGGGCAAGAAAATGCCCTTGATTAGGGGCGATGTCGTGGTGACGCCTTCCTGGCACTGGCATGATCATGGGAATGAAAGCAAGAATCCAGTGATATGGCTAGACGCGTTAAATCTGCCCCTTTTCACATATGCTCGTGTGCACTTTGCAGAAAACTACGCCGCTAGTCGATATCCCAGCACGTAAGTTGCCCTATTGATTCACAAATCGAGGCCCATGAATTTGTATGGGGTTGTAATTTTGGCCTCATATCTGTACTGAAAAGCTCCCGAGATGCTAATTGCCAACGTCTCCAGGCTCGGTAGCTTTTGTGAGTGGCGCCATCCTTGGGAAACGACCCAACGGGCATTGGATGCTATGCCAGGACCCCATGTCACGTACCATTACAAAACTACTGACGGCAACGCGCTGTCTACTACACTTGGCGTTCAGGCACAACGTGTCAACGCCGGCGTGACAACAGAGATTATGCAAGACACTAGCTCCTTTATCTACCACTGCTATGAAGGGAGAGGCTACTCCGTGGTAGAGTCCTCTGTAGGTGCGGCAGAGAAGTTGTACTGGGAGACAGGAGACACATTCGCTGTACCGGCGTGGTCAAAGGTGCAACATGTCAATGAAGGTGCGAACGCGGCCTATTTGGTAGCAGTTCATGATGGACCCTTCTTGGACAGGCTGGGCCTAAAGGGGCATCCGAACTAAGTGGGATTTGTACATGTACGGGGGGACCGCCATGGTATTTGTGGCGTAGATTGAAACCATCCGATAGTCTGTTAGCATCAAGCTTAAAGAATGCGCATAGCCCAAGACTGTCCATCTTGTACCGTTGATACCTTGGTGAGATGCGACTGTCATGAGCTTGGTAGGCGAAAAATGCTGGCAAAATTAAATTGAAACCACATAATTCTCTCAGAATAGAGGACACTAAGGAACAACTCACAAGCCAGGAAGTTCTTTCTTGCGTCATTGAGGCTAGTTTAAGAGTTATCCCAATCGGCAATAAGGAGACCGGCCTTGATAATAGACATTCAACAAGTGGAGGCAACGTCATGCGAGAAAAATCCTGGCAAGATGGATACGCACGTGGAAGGATCATTTGGGACTAATTTGGGCATAAAGGTGTTACACTCTTGTCAAAAGACGGAGCTGAGCGAACAATAAGACAGCCTGCAGGAGCAGAATGAAGCAGTTTTTGTCGCCAGGTTAAAGGGTGTTTTATCTGATTTCATGAAAAAATGCACATTATGGGCACCTCACCGCCAGCATGACGAGAAGAAAAGAAAAGCAAAGAACGCATGATACGGAAGTTTTTGCCATGTGAGCATGGAAGTATACTCGCGAAAATAGTGTGTACGCCTTGGGCGACAGGTCCACTGGTAAATTTGAAACGAGAAGGACGATAAAATGTATATCGAGATACTGTTCAAAATAGCCTCGGATAAATGAGATTAGTTACAATGGAACAAAAGACCAAGATGAACACTTCCCGATGGCGGAGACGGCAAAAACTTCAAAATGATGCAACTATAATGTGGTACGCAATCTTGTCAAAAGATGTGATGCGTTCAAAACTACACACACTCTCAGTTTCTCCATCTAAACTCGGGATGTTTCCAGTCCAGGTCCCGAATTTCCTCCATGGTCTTCCCCTCCAACTCTGCCACAACATCCACAGTCTCTCTCCTCTGATTGTCTCTCTTCACCCAGAAGTACAGCACTGTCGCAATGATAATCATGCTGGCCTGTGCCGCCAAGTTCAACCCATTACCAACCTTGTAATGGGGTGCGTCAGACGGGAGGAATGCCCACGTTGAGATCAGCCCGCCCATGTTGCCCAACATGACATTGGTCGCTATGGCAGACGACTTGGCCGTGTCGGAGACAACATTTGCCGCGACGTGAGAATTCGTCAAGGCGCCATAGGTAAATATGCCCATGAAGGGGAGAAACGTCGCCCCATACCGCACGTTGGGGTTCGTGGACGCGAGGAACATGGCATAGCCGACGACCGTCAAGGGGGCGCAAAGAATCATAAAGATGCCTCTCCTGTTGACACGCCAGGAGACGTAGCTAGTTGCTGCGCATGTAATTGCGCCCAACACATACGGTGGAACCGTGAGCAGTTGTTGGCTGGAAACGCTGTGGGTGGGAAAGATGGTTTTGACGATTGTGGGCAGAAAGAACGACACGCCGTGGACGGTGATGCTGTTGAGGAGGAAGATGACGGACGTGGGGAGCACCACCGGGTTGAAAATGCCGAGCCGGATTCGTTTCCAGCTGAACTGATCGACGAGCTCAGTGGTGACGATTCGATCGGCTTTGAGCCGTGCGATGGCGAGTTCCTTCTCCGACTGTGTAAGCCAGAGAGCCGTTTCAGGACGGTCCGGGAGGGCAAAGAAGCAAATTATGCCTAGTACCGCGGTTGCAGTGCCTGGGAGGAGTGTGTGAGACATGGAATCGGTGTGGTGCAAGCTGCCACGAGGCACGACTGACCTTCAATTGCAAATATCATCCTCCAGGAATGCAGGCTGCCAAAACTGTCGAGCCTCAGAATAGCCGATGCCAACAAGCCACCGAATGCGCCGGCCAGAGACGCCGAGATGATGAATAGCGACACTCTAAACGTCAGTTCGCTTTGGCGATACCATCTCGACAGAAAGTAGACGAGTGATGGCATCATGCCCGCCTCCAAGATGCCGAGCAAAAATCGCACTGCACACAGGGTCGCAAAGTTGGTCACAAAGGCCGTGCAAATGGTGAGAATGCCAAAGCCCAGTGTGATGGAGGGGATGAACCATCCAGGGCCCATGTACTTGCATAATGCGTTGCATGGGATTTCGAAGACAATGTATGAAATGTAGAAGACGGACAGGCTTGCATTGTAGTCATAGTTGCGCAGACCGAGGTCTTTTTCGAGACCGGCGAGGCGGGCATTGCCTGGCGTCGGTGAGTCATTCATTGTCCATAACATGAGCTCGCAGTTCCCCAAGGTTCTTACCAATGTTTGAGCGGTCAATGAAGGAAAGCACTGCAGGCGGATTAGTTGACTGTTGAGAAACTGCTGGCACTGGCTGGCGGAAGCATCTTACAATACAATAGACTAACCAGAGGTATCAGGCCAAAGTCCATCTTGAGACGGATTCGAGACTCCTCCTTGGAATCAATGTTCATAGGCGACTGCAAGCATCTGCAAAACGGTCAAGTGTTCGTTAGCATCACAATGTCTCGGATCTTTGCTCACCTCCACCGGAAGTTCCACTTACTGGCCTGTCGCTTGCCGATGCGACTGCATGTGAGCTTCGACATACTCTGTATGCTGCTCAGACTTTTCATCTATACTTGAACCGGCCATGTCTGCGATGCTAACGAGATATCGCAAGTCCGAAATACTGTAGGTACTGAGAATCGCGCGTCATGGTAGATGTAAAAGTACAGGGTGCAACGTGTTGAAATAGTCCTCGGCAAGAGACGGCTGGTCGTATCGTTTCATCGGCCACGGTTTTCAGCTCTGTTCACTGCCATGCGATGCTTACGAAGCTGGACATGCGAGCTCATCATGCATGGGCCTCGGGCGACGGCAGTTCGTCCAACACCTGCTTCGGATGATAGAATAACATGCCCGCGGAATTCGAATCCCCGCATCGTCAGGGATATCCTGGACAATGAATCGACGCGGCTCGCTTTACAAACCCTGGACCTGACCAGTAGCAACATGTCAATTCGTATGGCATCTACTTCCGCTGCTCAACTGCCAGATACAAGAAACAATACCGGGCATTGTGTCCCCAGATTCTCTCCAAACTGGGGTCGGGACTTCAGAGGGTGGCGCACGCCATCTCAAACGCCCCGAGATACGCTCCGCAGATGAGAGCATCCGCTGGGCCGCTTGGCAAGGATATGGTGGCCACTAAGGATGTCATCCGAGCGCTGGGCATCGGATCAAAGAGGTCAAGTGGTGAATGCGCGTTTTGAGTCGCCCGTACGCCTTTGTCGACACCGTCGTTCCGAGTTGTCTAGTCATGCTCAATTGCAAGGGCCGTGCCACGTCAAGTTGCGATATCTTGGTATGGACCCATGAGGCATGGCGGTCAATAAGTCCGATTAGGTGCTGCGAGGCATCGTCACCTACCATGACTGCAAATTCGCCTACAGTCTCAATCAATCATTTTGCTCTCCTTTCCGGAGCCATATCCCTCCCTAATATGCATCCTCAGCAAAGCTCACTCTGCTTGTCCACGACATCAAGAGCCACCGGACACAACCCTCTCACCACTTACTTGCTACCATCGGATGTTGGTCGAGGTAGTATCAGTTCTGACCGATAAGTAGTATGCCAAAGGAGTCTCGCTCCACAGCCAAGGCAGAACTCCCTCATGGCCCCTGCTGAGGACGCGTGTTTCATTTCGGTGTAGTTTGTCAAAGCTCAAGCGCTTTCCTCTCCCCTGTACGGAGTATTAAACCCGTAGTCATAGCTTCAGGACTGCAACTTCTCGGAGACCGCTGCTCCGAGCCTGATATTCACCCTCGGAACGAAAGCCCAGCATTGCATTTCAAAGCCAGAGGTCAGGCGGGATGACTTACACGCACACGTACCAGCCATGAGACGCATATTGTTCTGCCTCATCCACAATTTCATATTTCCACGTTCGCTTGGAAGAGCTTGGAACATGAGGTTGATAGTTTCGTCAAAGTTGACTCGAGGACCAAACGAGGTGAATCCATCGTTGACATTCGATTCATCTCCATTTGTGAGGGTTTCGGAAGCTACTTCCATCGAATTTTTGATGTCGGACATAATTGAGCGAGACATGCGACATGCGCAAGTTGAGTCTGGTAGGAGTAGAGCTTGGCAGTTGGCAGAATGGCACCTGCCAACACCGCAATAAATTGAGAGAGTGTGTCGTTGGCGCCAAGCGGCCTGAGAGACGTGACCGTCAACTTGGCATATTAAGCGAATAGTTGGCCTGTAGAGTGATGACAGCCAAAACAATGACGGAAAGGAATTTGCGGGTTACATCTTTGGATGCCTGTAAGAGTCTGGGAGACGGCGCACATGGCATTGACCCTTCTCCGGTACAATACAGTGGTAGTAATCTGCAGAGTTAGTACCTTTGCAAATGCAAGTGAAAAGCCACCAAAGGTCAAATATGGGCTTCACACGATATTCTGAACATACGAAATTTTGAGGTATCCGCTTGGTAGTTCGAAGTTCAGCCCATACACCAACCAATGCGAATGAGTCAAGTCTTGTTGGACATGTCAACTAACTCTGTAAGGTCAAGGTGTTGGGAAAATGAAATCTGGTCCCCCTTGCAGGGCAGTAAACACTGGAATCTAGCCCTTACAGACCGCCTGGGTGCTTGCAGCTCGTAATTTGCATACCCCCATAACCAACCCCGCCTTCTCTCCTTCACTTCACTCGGATAATCACATCGTGGCCAGTGGGCAAGCACCAGCCACAATTCCTCGAAGCCCCACCGACATGGGTTCCCCGCTGGTTCCAAAAAAATCCCGGGGTGCAATCCCTGGCCCCTGGAGTTATCATACAGAAACAACATTGAAGTCATTCAAGCATCCCAGGGCATAAAATCACACAGTAATCAATAATCGCGGCCATACTCGCGCGCCATGGCAGGTGTAGGAGTTTCTTGGAAGAAGCTCGCAAGTCATCGGCTGATTTGCGCATTGTAGCTTTGTAGTTCTAGTCTTAACTCAGAGTGCGCTCTAGCATCTCTAGTGGCTTACATTGTCCTGCTCATCCACGGAGTAATTTCTATTGACACATTTCGCATGATTCGATGTTGACACTAACAGGGAATGGCGCAATAAATATGTAGTCTTTCCTCTAATTCGCTATATCCGCATAATACGGACGGACCATTTTAATTGGTAGTTTTCTCTTTTTTTCGGCGATTTTTTCTGGAAATATGCCCGTGAGGACATAAAATTGAAAAGCATGCGCCAACTGACACCCACGCAGTAATTCAGGCAAGTTATTCTCCGGTATAGCTACATACTTATGTAGCTACATCATCTCAAATGGCGCCAACGACGCCCACTCCAGATCCATTCGTGGACATCAAGACCTATTTCCTGCACCACATGGCCAAACATCTATCTCACCGTCCCACGGACCAACTGCTAAAATCACATGAATCAATCAGTTTCATGTTTGTGTCCGCGCACGAACGTTTACCCTTTATATACATTTACATGGAGATCTGGGTTTCTCCTCTCACATGCTAAAAAAAAAACATGAAAAACCTAGGACATACACACTGCATATACAGTAAGACATATCTGTTGTTTATCTACAAATCGACACATCTCCCTTGGTTTGTCGAGGAGGTAGGTTGGTTTGTTTCACGATGACTTCCTTCTGATGGCACGCCTGATCATACGAAGATGCAGCTTTCAGTGCTCTTGATACACAAAATTATCTGATTGTCACATTGTGATCTACGGGCCTCACCTGAGGAGTGGTTGCAACAGCATCAACACATCTTATTATGGCTTCTGGACAAAGTATATTGATGCTCTGGACAGTCCCCTCACCCGTTGCAAGAGAAACGAATGGCTCAGCATGACAGCCATCTTTACCAAACCAAGCAATATGTAATGGGCATGAAGTGATGAGCCTTTTCTATCAAATGCTAGGATGCTTTTAGCGTTACACATTCCCGAGCCTTTCAGGAGAGACACACAAGACTCAGTGTGGCCAAAATCTATGGAGTAAAACAAAGGAAACTATATCATACACAAGCTGTTGGCAAGCTAGAATATCCCGGGATTGGCAGCCGAGTTCGTCGCTTAATATGGCAAGGCCTGCCTCTTCTCTCACATGCAAATAGACCAAAGCAACAGTCAACTAGTAGTCAGGCAGTGGTCCAGGGGATACGCCGAGACCAAACTATTGGCAAAGGGCATTGCAAACAGAAGAGAGTAACAGAGGGGGCTCCTGATGTCGATTCGGCTATATATACAAGCAAGAACTGTTGGTTCCAAATATACATCACAAGTTACTCTCGGACGCCAAAAAGAGGATTGGTATCATGAAATAAGGACGCCAAGCTCAATACGCGCCGTTTCATTGATCAATGGCATGCACTTGAACATGTCGTAATAATCATTGACGCACTTGGTTCGAGCCTCGCCGTGCCCTGGTTTTGTGCTAATACCATTCTTTGGTACGAAGCTCACATAAGGTTCCTTGCCCTTGACGAGCAGAGGTCCCTCGCCGGATAGTAATGACGTTATAAAGTTGAGAGCAATGTCTTCGCAGTTGAAATGCTCGTCGACGTAGGCTCGGATCTTCTTGGGGACTTCATCCTGCGATGAATAGTAGTCCATGAAGGAAATATGGGTAAAGGCAAGTCCAGATAAGATCATGTTATAATAATTTTGGCCCTCCTCTGTGGAGCAGCCATTGTACTTCCACCCGCCATCAGCATCCCGGTCCGCGCATCGGGTAAATCCTCCCGTCATGCGACGTCGGCCAAACTTGCGCCAAGTTTGAAACACGAACTCGAGGTCTTTGGGTTTGTAGTAAATGTCGTCATCGGACAGGAAAATGGCTTGAGTCTTGTATGCAGGGTCGGGCCATAGTTTCTGGTTAAGGCTGTTCTCTTTCGAGTGTCGGTACCGAACGGGAACGCCGTGTTTCGACTGGTAGTTTGGAGGAGGTGCATTCTCAACATCGTTCCACACCACGACGACTTCTGTTAATGAGGGGATTTTCTCGGATAATAGAGCATGTAGAGTGTCATTCAGCTCTTTGGGTCGACGATATGTTTGCATTGCGATACTAGGAAAACATGATTAGACAAGATGGGTGTAAACTTTGTATGCAAATAGGCCAGTCCATACGTAAATTTGTCATCGCGCAGGTTTCGGTACTTTGTTTGCGATTCCTTCCAGATCTTGTTAGATCCGGTAAAGTCACCACAACGAGGGATTGGTCTCGTCGCGAAAGAGATGCCCACTGCATTGGACATATGCTGCAGGTACTTTTCTGGGGCATAGGTGAATAGGCCCAAGATGATGCCAGCCGACAGGGCAAAGGCAAGGATGATGGTGGTAATTCGCTTAAATAGACGCGGTTGAATGCCGCCCAGAGGCTTGGATGCGTCCATGATGACTATGAATTCGTCCGAGGTTGTAGGCCGCCGCGATACGATTTAGTTGTCGATCCTACTCCAAAAGAGACGAGAGGCGGGTGGTTGATCATAAACGGCTAGCCATGAGGATGGCCTACTGGGCAAGAAGCGAAAGGCAGATGAAGAGACGGCGGGAAAACATTAAAGGATTGGAGTAGTCGGTAGTTTTTTCACATTGCTGGTAGGAGTTGATTATGCCAAGATGCATGAACGCAGCAGGTTTCAAGGGAGATGACAACATTTGAACCAGACTTGTTTGGATATGAGTGGCCATTGGCTTACCATGTGGGTGGAGCAACTGACTAGAGATGTCAAGTCTGGTGCATCTTACGCACTAGGCTCGCCCTGACAAGATTCGCACCTACGTAAGTACTTATGTAACCAGTTGACCTGAAAGGTTCAATGAATCTAACAGCACTGAGGCTTTAGAAATGCAGCAGGCGCCGTCTTCAGCAACAATTAGGAGATGGCTATCTAGAACTTATAGCTATCATCCCTACAAGTAACTAGGTGTGTCGCTAGAAGCACCGATACAGCGCAGCTTTCAACAAAGGGACGCAGCCAAGGAAACCGAGATGCACCGGATGTTACATGAGGATCGGGCCGCTTTATTTAGCACTTTCAACAAGTATGTACCTAGGTATGTACCTAGGTAGGCTTTCCGCATTCCCACCTCGTATACTAATTCTGCGTCATTGTGTAGACATGGTGGGCGCGGGACTCTATATCAAGAATACCCGAAGCCCGATTTTCCAGCTTTCATTATCCAACCCACACAATCAGCCCAATATTACATCACCTGAAATAATCATCTCCGTTTCATTACCTCAGCCTCTTCAATCAGTAAAGGCAGTGCACGTGTGCAAAAAAAAAAAAAATGGGTCGCCTTTAGTAAGGACGAAGGACGGAAGACGGAGGCAGAGAGGAGGCAGAGAGGATTGCATCAGGCATGCACAGGCAGAGTGAAGAAACTTGTAGTCATGCTCGCCGCAAATAGTGAGACAATACTGGACATTCGCTTATACCACCCTTGGGACCTCTTCTGCAGCAAAGTACTGATACGTATCTTTGCCAGGACCGCCAGCTGACACTCTCATCATCTACACGCATGCCGGAACCCCCTCGTTGAACCGTGAAACCGTCTATACATAGGTTCCTCAGACAGGGCCACCTCAATGTCGATGTCAAGTTCGTAATGTGGATGATCGGGGCTGGGAGTTCCAGAAACGTACATGGGCCAACAAGTGCCTGGGGACGGAACCTTGATACGGACAGTGTTGAACTTTAATTAATATATATGGCCATCCCCAGACTCCTAACCCAGGAACCACTCGAGGGTCTATACCCATGCACTGCCTGCATCGCTTGGATAAATGAAGCAGACTTCAGAAGCGCACGGCGCGGTCGATAATGGACCGACTCGGCAAATAGTTGCACTTGCTTTTTGTTTGTCCTCGTCGACTTTGCAAGGACTCCATGTCGTACGCCCCGATGTAACCTAGCCATCAGCCGACACGGCCCATCGGGCCTTTCAGCCATCGCATTTGTGGCCCTGGGAGGCTTTCTTCCCTGAACATTGGAAGTTTAAACTCCGGTGCCGCTTTGGCGGAAGCTTCTCCAGGTAATGCGTCACTATTCAGGTACTAGTTCTCAGACCGCACGGCCATGTGCCAAATTAGCCGGCGTCATGGGACGGCAACATGCGCCATCCGAAGGTCTCGCTTACTTAGATATAAAATGTTTGGCCGACGGCGTAACTCAATTCAACCAATCTATGCTGCCATTTATGATGCGGTTTGGTCCTTTTCCGTTCCTTCTTTTTCGTCGTGCACTGCTGCCCCTTTCATTCTTTAGAGTGACAACGTCATCTGCATTTGCATTCGCTACACTCAAAGGCATTATCACTGTATAGCTTGCTTCTTCTCAGAGCTCTCTCCCGGGAGAAGACGTCACTCACATAATGGTCTCAACCAAGTTGGAGGGTGCGCTTCTCATAGCCGCAATCGCTACTGGTGTCATTGGCAGGCCCGGATCTAGAGCCTCGCCCGCCAACAAAGCTTCACCAGAAGAGTTCCTTCACAGCCGGAACCTGCCTGATGGATATTATGTGCCATCGTACTATCCAGCTCCCTATGGAGGTTGGATAAGCGACTGGCAGGAGAGCTATCGTAAAGCAAGAGAATTCGTGGCTTCCATGACCTTGGCTGAGAAAACTAACATCACTGCCGGCACTGGCATATTCATGGGTAAGTTATATTTGATGTATTGCCCATGAAAGAACATACCAAGTCCTCTGAATGATTAGACTGACAAGTACGGCAGGGTGAGTGACTCAAGTAGTACTAGGTCTTCAAGCATTTCGCTCGTCTACCTAGGTATTTGTATTTACACCGAATTCTTCACTGACATTTCAGACGCTGCAACGGCAATACAGGATCTGCCCCTCGTGTAGGATTCCCGCAGCTTTGCTTCAACGACGGCCACAACGGAGTTCGACAAGCCGACAATGTGACAGTCTTCCCAGATGGCATCACCACTGGCGCGACTTTTGACAAGAAACTCATGTACCAGCGCGCTGTCGCCATTGGTAAAGAAGCCCGTGGCAAGGGCGTTAATGTGTGGTTAGGCCCAACTGTCGGGCCTATTGGACGGAAACCAAAGGGTGGTCGCAACTGGGAAGGTTTTGGCGCCGACCCGTCCTTGCAAGCCATTGGGGCTCGTGAGACAATCAAAGGCGTTCAGGAGCAGGGTGTGATTGCAACCATTAAGCATTTCATTGGCAACGAGCAGGAAATGTATCGCATGTACAACCCGGTCCAATATGCCTACAGCGCCAACATAGGTATACCGCAGCCAGCCTCACATCCACACCTCTCCATGTCCCTTCATAAGCTGACAGTTCCTTCCTCTAGACGACAGAACTCTGCACGAAGTTTACATGTGGCCCTTTGCAGAGGGTATTCACGCCGGTGTTGGATCAGTTATGATGGCGTATAATGCAGTATGTTGCTGGGCAGCAATAGTTGCTAGATTTGGCAAAATGACTAATTGATACAGGTTAATGGTACCGCGTGCAGTCAGCACCCATATCTAATCAACGCGTTGCTCAAGGACGAACTAGGCTTCCAAGGCTTTGTCCAGTCCGACTGGCTTGCTCACATGTCCGGCGTGGCCTCCGCCATTGCTGGCTTGGATATGGACATGCCAGGAGACACTCAGATTCCATTGTTTGGCTTTTCATACTGGATGTACGACCTCACCAGATCGGCTCTCAACGGCTCCGTACCCATGGACCGGTTGAACGACATGGCTACACGTGTTGTGGCCTCATGGTACAAAATGGGCCAGGATAACGGCTTCCCGGAGACAAACTTCCACACATTGACAAGAGATAAGGTAGGCATGCTATATCCAGCTGCCTTCCCCGACACACCAAGTGTCGTGGTTAACAAATTCGTTCCTGTCCAAGCCGATCATAATGAGATTGCTCGTCAAGTAGCACAGGATGCCATTACGCTTCTGAAGAACAATGGCAACTTGTTGCCACTGAGGACGTCTCAGTCACTTAAAATATTTGGCACGGGAGCTCAAACGAACCCAGATGGCCCTAATGCTTGCGCCGATCGAAAATGCAACAAGGGTACTCTTGGGCAAGGATGGGGATCTGGCACGGTGGATTACATGTACCTTGACGACCCGATTTCTGCTATCAAGGCCAGGGCCCAGGACGTCCAGTTCTACGACACGGACTCTTTCCCAGAACTAATTGACCAACCAAAGGATACAGACGTTGCCCTTGTCTTCATTACCTCCGACTCAGGAGAGAACACTTATACTGTTGAAAACAACCACGGCGACCGAGATGCGTCCGGTCTGTACGCATGGCACCACGGGGATCAGCTGGTCAAAGACGTCGCCTCAAAATACAAGAATGTCATTGTGGTAGCACACACAGTTGGCCCCATGATACTCGAGAAGTGGATTGACCTACCTGCAGTGAAGTCAGTGTTGGTTGCTCACCTGCCAGGCCAAGAGGCTGGACGATCTCTTGCTGACGTCTTGTTCGGCGAGGTCTCGCCAAATGGCCATCTTCCTTACTCTATTACAAAAAAGGAGGAAGACCTACCGGAGAGCGTAACGAAATTGATAAGTGCCCCTCATATCAACCAACAACAAGACACATACACAGAAGGCTTGTATATTGACTATCGATGGCTGAACAAAAACAACATCAAGCCTCGATATGCATTCGGGCATGGTCTGAGCTACACCGATTTCACGTATTCGAATGCAACAATCACCAAAGTTGGCCACATGAGAAAGACTCCGCCCACCAGGTTACCCAAGGAGGGCATCCTTGACTACACTCAGGCTATACCCGAGCCTAGCGAAGCCGTAATGCCCGACGGCTTTCACAAGCACTGGCGATACATTTACTCGTGGCTCCAAGCCTCCGAAGCGAAAGATGCTGCTGCAGACGTGAAAAAGAAGTATCCATATCCCAGCGGATACTCAACAGTCCAGAAGCCTGGTCCTCGCGCTGGCGGTGGGCAGGGGGCAATCCCGCATTGTGGGATGTTGCTTACAAGCTGTCTGTGGTGGTCACGAACGCTGGATTAGATTTCTCTGGAAAGGCTTCCGTACAGGCGTATCTGCAATTTCCCAAGAACATCACATACGAAACGCCCATCATCCAACTGCGAGATTTTGAAAAGACAGAGGTGCTTAGGCCTGGCGAAAGTACCACTGTAGAGTTGCAGTTGACTAGGAAGGATCTGAGTGTGTGGGACGTCGTGCTACAGGATTGGGTTATTCCCGTTGTTGATGGGGGATATACTGTGTGGTTGGGAGGCGCCAGTGATGATTTGAGGGTTTCATGTCATGTTGATGGGATGAAATGCAAAAGCGCAGCAACGGGTGAATGATGAATAACGAGGATAGTTAGAGAAGACAGCGTGTACTAAACAAGAACAGCTGCTCAAAGTCACTCTCATTAACCCTTTGCTTTCAGGTAGTCAAAAGGGAACAAAAAAAGAGAAAGAAAAAAAATAATCTCCCAAGGTGGTAGTACATCGCTGGTCGTCTAATTTGCCACGGATGCTCTTCTACAAACATGTAATGCCCACTCCATGGCTCACCCATAATGTACATACGTGCGTTTGAAGCAATGCGCCCTCAGCATCTGATAGCCGCACATCTGGAGACCACGCACAAACCGGCCGCCCAGTCTATCAGTTGCTCTGCCCGTGAGGCACAACATTCGGCTTTTTGCTCTCACTGGGCCAATTGCTTTCTCCCCTTTAGTCGCCTCCTTTGCAGAATTTTTCTTCCCGTCCTGCTTCGCATTCTATACAAAAACCCATGTCTGCGCTTCTGAACTAATCTCGTGTGTCCGTTCATTGTGTTTCGAGGGCCGAACCGAAGCTGCAGTCCACTCAGGGACGGATGCGACGACACAGCACTTGTCGGGAGGGCATCGACAATTTCGCCGGCGAAGGAGGTATTTACATCAGGCTTGAAGAATGTGAGTGCCGGGCGGAGGGAGGGGGTGAGCGATGGCCGGAGGGGAGAAAGAGTTGTGAAAGTTCTGTCGCAGTTAGTTTATCGATCGAGTTTTGCAATCCCGCTCATATTGTGCAAACCTAGGAGTAGATGATATTGATTTGCTGAGAATAGGTCGTATGAGGCGTGTGATGGACTGCATATTGCCGAGGGCGCGGATAGTTGCTTTGACAGACTAGGAGACGTGATGATTTGGTGATGTATGGAGAAGGTCGAGGTGGTTTTGATGGGAAGTTTTGTGGAGCTCTGATTGGTGAAATTTCAAAGTGGGTCTTCTGCCAGTAGGACGTCAGAGGACGTCTTCATGGGATGGATTGTGTAGAGGATGCATTAACACGACAGTTTTTATTCAACCTAAGTTCTGTAACTGAATGATAGTCAAAAAATAAGATTATGACAGAAGTACTAATTCCGTGGGCCGATTAATGGGATACAAGGTATCTCCACTTGGGCAGCATGATAGGAGAACCTCCAGAGTATTAGAAACTTGAATCAGCATTTTCCACAAGTGCTCCCGTTGTCAATTGCGAAGACAATTTCATGTCGTTTAGTGATCGGTCGCCGGGTCACCTCCAAGGTCCAAGTTGTCCTTACAATTTGCATAGCCTACCATTCCGTCGCCATCCCAAGTACCTAGTATCTTAAATGCATTGGCCTTCACAAGAACAAACCATTGTCGGCGTGCACGTACTCGACGGTAAGCAAGATGAATTATTCCCCACGGTGCATGGAGTGACTGTCAGTACGGGTAACGGGGTAGGAGGTAGCGATGCAGACTCCTCCACAGTGATGACCCTTGGAGCAAGGCATGGTTGGTGTACAAGCGCTTCCCTTCGAGCACTGGTGCTTCCCACCAACAGCACAGTGGTGTAGAGAGGAGGTAGACGGCGGTGTCGTCGCAATACATTGTCCACCCCAGGGTTTGTCGGGTGTAGAATACATTGTCGGGGTACAGGTGCTCCCAGAAGGACAATGGCAATTTCCTCCCATCGTGCAAGGAATGATGGGGACTGAGACGACGGGCGGAGGTGTGAAGCAGAGGCCGCCACACGGGTGGCCCAATGTGCAGGTCTCAGTAGGAGTGCATGTCCATGACGTTGGGCATGGCTCATTATTCCCAACTACACAGGGGATGGTGAACTGTGGAGGTGGTGTTGTCGAAGGCTCGTTACAGAATGCAAGTGTAGCGAAGGGTAAAATGTTCAGAAGAGATTGACGCATGATTGGCAAATTGACTAATGAGAAATGGTATTTCTTTTCTAACCGGGAAAGTGTTTTCGAATCATCAAACCATGACGCGATGCCGTTACCTGGGGAATTGTCCATTTATTTATATGCACGACGGTCTAGATAATCGCGCGGACGTGCTGCTATGCCAAACGCCGTAGTGGGCGCACGGCATCCGGATCTCGACTTACTAATTAGTATTAAAGACGGCTGAAAACCTGATCTTCCCTGGTTCGCTTATTTTCGACATCCTGGTATGTCGTGCATATGTAAGTTGGGCATCCTGCACCATACGGAGTATTAAGTCATCGATAACGAAAGATGTCCTCATAACCAATGAGCATTTTAAGATATTCCCATTCATTCAGCACTTCACGCATAATTGTTAACAAATGGCAACACCGTCTACCAATGCGGTGCAGTCTGTCTCGCCGATATTCTCTCGTATACGAAATTCGTGGCGGTTGCGGCTGGTATAGCCGGTGACCTGAACCAAGCTCAACCAGACATTTACGAATGGTCTACGCGGATATATGTTAGGGTGTGGCCAGCTAGCCACTAGGCCAAATCAAGCCGTAATAGCGTGAATATCACGATCCGTATTTTGATGGTAGGTGAGGAATTGGTCTCGCTGTTCCCCCCCCCGCCCCCCCCCAAAGCTAACGTGCAGCTGCGGCTGAAGCTGAGGTCCCTCGTGATAACACTGTCGAGTCCGACGCCGCAAAACAAGATCTCTGAATACGAGGGTAGGTAGATTGTTTAGCACAGGATGGCTGTACGCCCCGTATCCGGCAGTTGGCTTATGCCGACATGGGTGAACAAGGGAGGCTGTCGTGAAGTGTACCTAGGTAGGCAGGTATTGAGGGAGACGGCAAGCGTTATTGGCGCGAGTTAAAATCGAGTTGAAAGGCTGAATGAAGGGAATGCCTGGGAACTTGGGAAGATTATGGCATGTGGATAAGAATGCTTGTCGCAGCAGAATCATTGTCGCTTTGGCCACAAAGTAGAGATGAAGTCAATCAAATTTTAAACAAGTCCGTTCAACATCCGTTGATTGGCAGCTTGAGGCGTAAAGGCGGTCATGGAGATCAGCTATCTCTTTAGCTGCCCAATGGCTCGTGGAGACTCGCTTACCTAAGAAAATTTAGCAGAAGAGGCCCCACGAGCCATTGGGCAGCTAAAGAGATTGGCCCAATAACCCGTGGGCCCGGTCTTGACTACTGTGCGGCTTCAGGTACGCGCAGCCATTTTTTGAACTTTCAAACCAAAAGCTCGCGCCCACATTGATGGCCATGGACCTTCCTAAAGACCCTGTCTCTTTATTCCAGCTATTCTGTCCCGTATCGCTAGTTGAAGAGTGGGTTGGCTGGACCAACAGCAATGTTGCACTCCTTTTAACGAAGGAATTACCGCCAAAACCCCTTGCAAGCTGGCAGCAGACGACTGTCGCAGAAGTGTATATATGGCTCGCAATCCTAATTTATATTGGAATTCACAAGGAAAAACGCGTCTCCGACTACTGGATTACTCCTAAGCCAGGAGAGCTCAAGCTAGTACATCCAGTCACGAAATGGATGACTTATCCCCGATTCCAGCAACTTTTTCAATTCCTTCGCATCTCTCCACCGTCCGAATCCAATACCACTAGATCTGTCGAACGCACGATATCGCAGGTATCCCGATGGTCAGAGCACATACAAGCAGTCTCCTCTGATCTCTTTGTGCCAGGTAAACACATCGCCATAGATAAGTGTGTGATCCGATTTAAAGCGGGCTCAAGAAAACTTGGTCCAAAAGGCATCAAAGCTTGGGTTGTTGCACAAGAGGGCTATTTTGTGCGGTGGAAATTCGACATTCCGGACTCAAGGCCTCGAAAACAAGGTATTCTAGCCAGAACGCAAACCAACAAGCATCGATTGGCAAAGACACAAGCCGCGGTATTAGACCTAATATTGCAACTTCCAATTACCAGCTATCGGGTCTTTTTTGACGATCTCTTTACAACGCCACAGTTGCTACGCGCCTTACGAGATCACGGTGTTGTATCCACGGGCGCGGCTCGTCTAAATGGTGGCATTGATCCTCCTTTCGCTCTGGTTAAAAGCCAAGATAGCAGGGGTCAAGTACAGTGGAAGATCGATGGGCCACGAGCAGATGATCAGGTAATCTATCTAGGTATCTCACCTAGTATTGCCCATATTAATTTATTCGTTTACAGGCAAACCCGGCTGCTTGGAAGGATAATGCTCTGGTGTTATTTCTCAACTCTTTTCTTGATGGCAGCAACACTCAGGAAACTCAGCGACGCCGATCAAGTTCAACGAAGGCAAGAGCACAACAAGAACCGGGGCTTTTTGGTACTGCCTCAGAGATGGTCATGCAGATGCCTTCCATTGCTGTTTGCTACAACGAACGCATGAATGCCGTGGACAGAGGCGATCAATTACGACTTCATCTCGGCTACAAACACTCAGTTCACCACGACTCTGGGCAGGCTATAGCTTGGACGTTTATTTTTGATACAGTCCTTGTAAACACATATATCTTACAACAGAAAAAGGAGTATAATTGGAAATCATACAAGGAGCAGACCAGCTGGCGAGAGGCAATCGCAGTCGGCCTAATTAAGCAGTTTAATTCAGACGGAGCCACGCGGAGGAGATTTTCTACCGGAGACGAATTCACGCCCTTTGCAGAACATCATCACGTCAAAAGCACTAAATACAGTTCATGCGTTGGTTGTCAGCGCCGGCAAGTTGGTGTAATACCGACAAGAAACTCAGCAAGAGCCCCTCCCGGCGAGGTATATCAGAGTAGCTCAAAGACGCGGGCTAGGCAGACGAATTACAGGTGCGATAAGTGCAATGTGGCCCTTTGTACCCATCAGGATTGTTGGTATTTCTATCATCTACCAATATGTACGTAGGTCCTAGGTATATTAGACCCAGCGTTATCTACTAAGTTAGCTCAATGTCTCTGTTGTTACAACTCCGCAAGTGATCAGGCAACGCCGGAGGGCGCCATTGTCAAGAGTACAGAAAGCGGGGACTGGAGATGTTCTCTACAACGTGATCTGCACATCACCAAGAATAGTGGATTGTGTTGGACAGATTCACATATTCGATGATGTGAGTATCTCCTCATGCGAAATGTAGGGTACTCGAAAGGTGCTGGGATTAAGAGAGTACTCATGCCATAATAGTTTAAATTAGTGTCAAATGGAAGCTCATTGTCACATGAAAACCTGGAAACGACACATCCTCAACATCGAGTCGTATATTGCGACAGGATATACTGCGTCAGCAGAGGCGCGCTGTACTGCAAGCTGCTGGACCAGACGGGGTCCAGATGTTAACATTGGTTGCTACAACAGCTCAGGCCACTGCCAAGTAATGACGTCTTAGGTACTCATTACCACACTTGGAAGCAACTCTGTTCATTTCAGTCTTCTATGTCTTCCCAAATTCGATGTGATCATGTACTATAATCTAGGCCAGGTTGCAGAGCAGGGCAGAGCGCACAGAGCCAAGAAGGAACGGATTCGTGAATTTCCAAGGAATCCTTTTCATTGCGATAGGTAACGCGTTTGACTCGTTCTAGGTCGAAGTTGAAGTCTTTCATCATTCCTTCTGGTGTTGCTTGTTTGACTTTGCATTGAGCCGCTTCAGCCGTCCAAGTTTCCGTTTGCGACATTTTGTCATTTCGGGTATTTATTAGCTAGTCTATATTTCGAGAGATAAGTACAGATAGGACTGAAGAATCAGCACCATAGAAGAACCCGCAATGGTCCTTGGTGCCCAAACCTGATTCATCCACCACTTCTCTTGTTGGCCGTAGTGAGTCATCGGAAGCGTAATTTCTTGCAGGTCTGAGCTATTAGCACCAAAGAGAAAGGGAGGGAAAAACGCCGGAATGGAGTTTTTCACAGGTCCCTTTAAAGAAACTTTAGAGAATCATGTCGATAGATGTGGTGATACAAAGGACTTTGCCACAATAGGACTTGTACCAACACTCGAAACCCGGGCCTAACATGTTTCTGCAGGACATCGTCCGACTGACCATCCAAGAGTTGGAGCCTTACAAGGCCAAATTCCCTTCATCCCGGGTCAGAACAACTTGAATGCTCATTTTGATTCGTCAAGATAGAGTGTGCAGAAACTTGGTTACATCAACGCTTGCACAGGCCCTGTTTGTTGATTTGCGCGTACAGCAAGGAGCCTAGTAGGCTGAAGGCTGCTCGCTTTCAAATCCGCAGCCCGCATGACTTCTCACCGCAGATGTCACAATGCTCAAGATCTCTTAGAGTGACCTGATCCCCACTCCCTATGCCTCTATGCAATTTCATACCTGACCTCTCGATATACCTCACCCGAGCTCAACCATCCATCAACCAGTCTCTCGACATTCGCCCACGAAACTAGTAACGTGACCTCGCCGAAATAATTCACACCTCCAACCTGTTTAAAACCCATATTCTCGAATAATCTTCTACTGCCAATGTTTCCTTCTTGAATCTTGACCATGAGCTCCGCCAGGTCAACTTGTCCAAGTTTAAGACTACATGTATACTCCTTCAGTATGTGTTTCATATTTTCGCGCAAATAAATCAGTAAGGCTTGTACTGAGGCACTTCCAAATCCTTGCCTTCGATGTTCTGTGTTTGCAATCATGACATCGATTTCCCCTCTCAAGGCGGCATTGGCCTTTCGGTTTGGTGAGGTTTCTTCAGGATCATCATCTTGGTAAATAAAGAAATTGATGTCTCCAATCATGCGGTCATCTGCATCCACCGCTTTCGCCTTGATTGATGGCGATGCTCGGTCTGCCGTGGGCAGTGCTTCACATATTATGAATGTGAGTTTTTCGTGGGCGGCTCGCCAGGATTGCTGGTTCTCGTATTCCTCTTCTAAAGTCAGTAGTTCAGAAGCTGTCGCTTCTCGAATTGCCTGGAACTCAAGTCAGATTGCGATGCGCATTGCAGCTGTTGGCTTGGCTAAGAGAAGTACCGGATCTTCCATCCATTCGTGGTATTTCCCGACATGATGAGCTTCATACGGGACCAGCAGCACTTTATTGGTACTGATGCCTAGGTCAGGTTAATTCTACACCGTGAGCTCATCACCATGGTCGACTTGCCTGTGGCTTGATTGACTCTCATGCTTGTAATTGACGCTGTCGGCCGGAAATGCAAGGCTATAGCCGTAGCGGGACAATTTTTTGGGAATCAGAATTTGTCAGTGTGGGCAACTTTTTGGGCCAGGTCAACGTCCACAATGGGACCACAGTACGTTACCACAAGGGTGTCGCCCATTTCGCGTTATTGAAAGAAAATGAGTGGTATTCTATTTGTTACAAGATGAAGGGTGCTAATTACATTTGGTTTTACATATATTACATGTTATACAAGTAACTGGACACGCGTCTAACTGGACACGACGCGGATCACAGCCGGCTTGTCTTTTTAGCCGTCTTTGACCTCGCAGCATGCATTTCGGCCAACATTTTGGCCACAGCCTCTTCTCCCATGCGGGCTTCCATAGCTAGAAGCTCCGCAACTTGATTCATTTTATTCTTTGTTTTGTCATGCAGTGCCGAGCTCAGTTGTTCCATGATCTCAGCATCTGAGTCATTCGCGTTCGGTGTTGGGGGGAAAATTGTGTCCCATTTCTTCAATCTAGCTGCTGAGTCTCCCGTCTGAGCTTCGGTGCCGTATTCCGGGTCCTTGCCCTTAGAAGCAAACTCAAGAGTGCGTCGATCTTCCCTAACTCCAAGTTCATTCAGCAGCAAGGATGCCTTGGTAGGCATGATTGGTTGCAGCAGGATGCCAGCGATACGTAAGGCCTCCGCGCAATTGTAGATAACCAAATTAAGCAGTATACGGGATTGTGGATTCGGGTTCTTGACGAGATTCCATGGTTCCGTATCCGAAACGTAGCGATTGGTCTGCAACTTGTCAGTGCTGTTTAAGCAATCTCATCAAACAGGTGAAGCCTACCTCACGAAGAAGATTGAAAACTTCACGAATAGCGCCTCCAGTGTTGTACTTTTCCATCTCCTCGTAATATGCGGAAGGAATCTTCTCCAAATGATCGTCCAGGCTAACAAAGGGCTGCTGCGAAGTGTGATCAGGAATTTCCTCAAAGGCACCCTGGCGGAATGCTGTGACCGCCTCGAGAGTCGACCATTTTGAAGTAACCTTTGGTCGGGCAATTCGGTAAAGAAGATTACCAATATTCGCCTGCAGCTCTTTGGCGTAAACTGACCCAATCAGCTGATTTGAGTAACTCATATCCTTGGTAAAGCTTCCGTTTCGCATGAGAAAGTATCGCAAAGGATCAATATCCCAACGTTGCACAGCAAAAAAGGGGTTGACCACATTGCCAAGTGATTTAGACATTTTCCGATTGGACATGGTCCAGTGATTATGGCAGAGTAACTGCTTGGGAAGAGGTAAATTTAGGGCCATGAGGAGAGCTGGCCAGTATATGGCATGGAATCGCAGAATATCCTTTCCAATAATTTGCAAATCCGCGGGCCAGAGTCCCATGTTATCCGATGAAGAATGCCATTTCCTGCCGTAGCCTGCCTGAGTAATGTAATTGATCAACGCATCAACCCAAACATATATCGTCTGGCTACGGTCCTCAGGATCCGGGATGCCCCAACTTAACCGAGCCGCAGGCCTCGTGATCGACAAATCCTCCAAGTGATTTTCAACCCAGTTGCGAACCTCGTTCATCCGATGTGCTGGAGTTATCCAATTGGGATTCTCGTCATAGAATTTTAAAAGAGCATCCTTATACTTTGTCAATGGAAAAAACCAGGTTTCTTCCTTGACCCATTCCACCTCGCTTCCTGTTTCGTCACTAACCATAATCTTCTTTCCTGTCTGGGGTACAATGTCTGGCCGCACTAAATCTTCTGGATAGAAGCATTCGTCGCTCACAGCATACCATCCTTCATGTGTTCCTTTGTAGAGTCCCAAATGTTCCGGCAGAGTGTGTTTTAGCTGCAGCAAAAACTCACTGACGGCTTCCTTGTGCTCCAAGTCCGTTGTTCGAATGAAAGCATCGTGGGAAATATCACCAGCAGCGGCCAGCTCTCGAAACTTGTTCGAGTAGTTGTCGCAAAATTCTTTGGGTGCTATTCCCTCTTTGGCGGCCGCTCGTTGGATCTTCATACCGTGCTCGTCAGTTCCTGTAAGGAAAAAGGTTTCCTTGCCCTTGATTTGTTGCCATCGCTTCAGCACGTCCGCGAGAACCATAGTGTAAAGATGCCCAATATGGGGCGCTGAAGTCTCAAAAGTTAGACTACCAACACAAGCAATGGAAACAGTCATTCATACCGGCGTTAACATAAAAAATTGGCGTTGTGATATAATAGGACTTGTCTGTCGCAGCTGTCGGAGATCTGTCGGACGTGTTCCATCGCGCTTGGAAGATACGCCGAGGTCGACAGCTGCTGCAACCCCAGTCTAATGATGTCGAAAACTTCGACTGGCCTTGTAGTAAGCGTCCGAGTACACGCGGCGAGGATTGTCGCATTTTAATGAGCGTCTGGCCAATGTCTATCAAGGGAATGCAATCGGCTCGAGTGCGATACCTCAGCAATTAAGGCGTCAACTAAAAGTAGCAGGACCACACGATACACACTGTGCGGGTGGATTTGACTGATAACTGTGTACGAGATCGACGCCTGGCGGCGATTCGCGTCATTCCAACCACTGCTTTCTGTCCTTGGATTCCATATCACTCTCCTTTCTACAAGAGCTTTGCTGACCCAGAAGCATTATGCCCCTCCCAGACTCAGATACTGAGGTTAAAGCCTCCAGCGAAGGTAGGTCAATCCAGACGAAGGTAGTTCGACACGATCCTCACAGACTTTCACTTGTAGCTGCAGAAAACTTCGCCAGTCACTACTACCAGGCCATAAACAACCGATCAACGCTTCTTCCCTTCTATATCAACTCTTCACCACGCTACTCTATCGCTGCCGACATCTCCATCAACGGCTCTGTTGTTGCCACACCTGCCGATTACACCACACTACTGGAGGCGCAAGGGCAAGGCGTGCGCTACGAGATAGAATCTCTAGATGCGCACGTTATCAATCCCTCATCAAAGTATGGCGCACCCGACAACATTCATGACAACAATAAAGTAGAGAAGAATGGAAGCCGGATGACCATTGTGGTCACGACAATGGGAAGAGTGCAATTCGGTAAAGGACGGGAAGCACCGCGGAAGATGTTCAACGAGACCTTTGTGCTGGTACCAAACTGGGATTCCATGGCCAGGAACCCTCCCCGAGGCGTCAAGCGATGGCTAATCATGTCACAAAATTTTCGCGCATTATGAGCCAGTCACGATGGAAGTGTCTGCGATTGAATGATAAGGGAAGAGACGAATATGAATTACGTGTTGCCTTGGCGCTGGTACTACTGTTATGTTGAAATCAAAGGGAAACCGCTTTTAGCTGTAGGTTTGGCGTTTGGTTAGTTTGGGCTTTCTACTCAACAGTTTTGAGCGACTGTAAAAAGCATCTGTAATTCACATTTTGAATGGTTTTAGTCGCCTCTGCATCCCAGGCTGTGCTATATCTTAAGTCCTTATCCGTATGTTATGATTGAATAGAGTCGTGCCAAAATAAATGCCAAAGGCCTACCAAAACCTCGGTGGACCGTGCAGGGACAATAGCTCTTTCCACACCATCTCTGCCATTCTCGACCCTTAACCCCACCATCCACACTGCAGCCATGCCGCCCAAGGCGAAAGCAGTTACAAAGCCGAGCAATCCGGAGCCCAAGGACAGTGAGTTAATTGCTGGTTACAGAATAGTGTTGCAGCTCCAGGACTGATACAAACTTCACGTAGCTCCTGGACCAGGTCCAGAAACACTGAACGATCGAACGTCTCAACGCTACTACCAGACGAACCCCGTGGAAAAGCGAATTGAAGAAGCTGGCTTCACCGGTTTAACGCCCGCGGAGAAGAAAGTATACAGTTACACAAAGCTCATTCAACCGATCGCCGACCACAAAATCCCTTTGTCTAATAAGACGGAAAGAGAGTACTGGAAACAAGTCACGAAGGAAGGTCTGCCCATTCGCCGCCTTCGACAGGGCTACTGCTGGGGCAAGGACAAAACAGGTCACGACATTGGCGCATATCAGCTCGACAAGTTTGACCAGCTTTTGATCAAGCAAGCTCAACTGGCGGCTCTAGATATTCATCATCGTCAGTTTCTTATCAACCGACGCAAAGCAATCGCTAGTGGCAGAGACCTCTTGGACGAAGAATCAGCGCAAGAAAAGAGTAGACGGAAAGACATGGCCACCTTGAACAAAGATCTTTATGGCGAAATTACGGGTTCTCTCTCCAACAACCTAGATTGGGACGACGTGATCCCTATTCCTCACAGTGAACCCGACGATGCTCTATCTAAGATTGCCTACCCCGACGACTATACCGAAGGTAGGTGTCCTTGAGTGTGACGTGTTGAATTGCCGCTAATATGCCTAGCCACTTCGTATCTTCGCGCTGTCATGGCTGCAGATGAGTGCTCTCCAAGATGTCTCCGCCTGACAGAACATGTCATTTCTATGAATCCTGCACACTACACCGTGTGGCTATATCGCTTCAAGATTATTCAGACACTCAACTTGCCCGTTCCTGAAGAGATCGAGTGGCTGAACCAGGTAGCCCTGGCGAATCTAAAGAATTACCAAATATGGCACCATCGCCAGCTTCTGCTAGACTATTACTTCCCCAGTATTGATGGAGATGAAGAAACGATTAGGGCTTTAGGAAGAACCGAGACACAGTTCATTAACAATATGCTTGAAGAGGACTCGAAAAACTATCACGTTTGGTCTTTTCGGCAATACTTGGTCACGAAACTTGGCATGTGGAACATCACCGAACTCGCCGCGACGCAAAATTTGATTGAAGATGATGTAAGAAACAATTCTGCTTGGGCGCACCGTTTCTTTCTAGTCTTCTCGGACCCCAGTGTTGCCACGCCAGATTTACCTGCAACTATGCATGATCCAAAAATCCCCAGAACCCTCATTGACAGGGAGGTGGACTACGCAAAAGAAAAGATTGCTTTAGCGCCTCAGAACCAATCCAGCTGGAATTATCTCCGGGGGGTGCTGGCCAAGGGTGGACGAGACTTATCTAAAGTTCGTGATTTCTCAGAGAGTTTTATATCCAACTTGGGTGCAGATAGTGAGGACGTAAAAAGTTCTCACGCTTTGGATTTATTGGTCGACGTCTATTACCAGGCTGGCGATATTAGCAAGGCTATTCTGTGTCTGCAAAGGCTTTGGGAGAAATGGGATCCAGTACGCGAGGGATATTGGAAGTATAGGGCGTCGGAACTGGAAGAGACAAAAGCATAGGAGTCAAACGTAATACTCACCAAGGCTGTCAATTCAATTTTTTGTCAGTCATATACACTTGTGTAACTGCTTAAATGCTAAGTAAGACTGGAGACAAAAACACATCCCCCGCCGTTGCATAAGTTTACTTCACAGCATTCACAATGCAATAAATGGTAGAAACGTTACATTGTCCAGATAGATCAAATGTCATTCACTCGAGCATAGGGCAACCTAGCATAATAAAACATTTGAAGGCATGTCGGGGCGGCGGCGGAGGGGGGCTGGGTTTTAGTTTGAGAGCCCCCGCGCTTGCCTACGAGCTCCAAGCTCGGATCCAGAAATTGACTGGATTGACCCCACCTTAGGTCGTCATCCGTTGCTCCCACCACTACTTGCTCACTTTTGTTTGCGCATGTTACCACAAGGCAAAAGCAACTGCTTCTGTAAATTTGAGGCAACCCAAGTTTGGCCTCGCGAGCCTAACTTGAAAAAAAAGTTCAAGTCTTTACAGAGTCTACAAGAGTTTTCCTCCCGAAAGCTTGTTGGAGCCAAACCTAACTGTCGCCATCCCCGCTGGAAGAAGCTCAAGCTGCGAGCATGGCGGCAACCGCCAACATCAACCCAACACCGCAGTCGGTGACAAGCCTCGTTTCTAAACTGGGCGATGCTGATCCCGACTTCCGATTCATGTCACTGAACGACCTTTTGCACTTGTTGAATATAGCCAAACCCGATTTTCTCCAGCATGACTACAATACTGCAGCTCGAGCGGTTGATAGTATCATCAAAACGCTCGATGACCAGAACGGCGAGGTGCAGAATATGGCTATTAAATGGTCTGCAACAATGCCCCCAGGTGATAAACCCTCCTGAGTTTTTCTAACAAAATGCTCTGTAGTGTTGCCCCCCTTGTTGGCAAAGTCCCTATGGCTATTATCGCGCCCATGATTGACAAACTATCTTCAATGGTACTGAAGAACTCGGTCGACAATGCCGTCACCTCACTCGCCCTTCGATCTGTCATAATAGCTCTCCCTCGCCCAGTTCCAGGAATCTCCACAACTCCTGATGTTCAGCAATCGTATGACGCTATTCGTCGAGTTCTTATTCCTCGTCTTATTGGGCCGAATGCGGCCACTCCAAGGCGACAGACGACCGATATATCATTACCGTCGGTACCTGCGGGTATGCTGCAGGGAGACGACGCCAGTCCAGAAACCGTTGACGTCTTGATAGAAGTAGTGCGGTGCTTCGGGCCCCTTCTCCAGTCTGTCGAGGTTGAAGCAATGCAACACGTTGTTATGCAGCTTCTTGAGAGCAATAGACATTCTTCTGTCGTTAAGAAGCGGGCAGTCGTTGCCATCTCTATGCTTGCTGTCTACCTAGCGGATGAGCACCTACGAGACGTTATTCAAAGGCTGGCTTTCAGGCTTTCAGACCCTGGCACCGGTGATGTTTCGCGACGTCTCTACATTTCCATTATAGGAAGTATGGCTCGTTCTATTCCTGTTCGCTTTGGGCCGCACATTGCCAGTACTGTACCACTTATGCTCAAAGCACTCTCTGAAGAAGAGCTTCAAGATCACCTGGAAAGGCTCAGTGACGGAGAAGATATTGGTCTCGAATTTAATGAAGTTCGGGAGGCAGCCCTGGTATCAGTTGAGGCGTTTCTTGCTTCGTGTCCCCAAGAAATGCGCCCGTTCACCGACGATATCATTGCGGCCACACTCCGATACCTCAAGTATGATCCCAACTATGCGGTTGACGAGGAAGACGACGATGTTGATATGGATGAGGATGAAGACCAAGAGGATGAAGATGATGGATTTGATGCCGATGATGGATTTGAAGATGACGACGATGACGCCAGTTGGAAGGTCCGACGATGTGCTGCCAAGGCCCTATATACCCTCATATCAACCCGTGGCAGCGGAGACCTCCTGGATAATGGCGTCTTGTATAGCCAGGCGGCCCCTTCTCTCATTAAGCGCATCGATGAACGCGAAGAAAATGTCAGGCTGGAAGTTATTTCGGCCTTAGCACTTCTTATTCGTAAGACCGGCGAGGGCTTACATGTGGCTAATTTTTCCTTGGACGATTTAGATCCTCCCATCGCAGCACCCGCGCCACTTAACCGCAAGCGTCGGAGACAGAGCAGCGCTGGAACTGCAACGACAGTTTCGCAGTTCATGGCGGGCTCCGGTCTCACGTCACCGGTTCTGGAGAGGGTGCCTACTACTGGCCCTCGCGCGGACTTGGCACAACTTACACCTGGCATAGTCAAGGCATCCATCAAGCAACTAAAAGGCAAAACTGTGCCTACAAAGCAGTCTATTATCAACCTTTTGGATGACATTGTATTGGTGCAGCGAGGGGGCTTGGCTTCATTCTTCCCAGATCTTATCGGCTCGGTTCTTGATGCTGCAAAGTCCACTGGACACGGAGCCACAGCTTCATCATTGGCTTCTGCCGGGGGTTCTGCATCTGCAACGCTTAGCACACTTCGTATCGCAACACTACGACTGATTAGCGACATCTCAAAGACGCACTCGTCGTCAGTCCTCCAGCCCTATCTTACGAGTATCGTTGCTGGAGTTATTAATGCAGTACATGATCGGTTTTACAAGATTTCTAGTGAAGCCATTAGAACTGCTGAAGAGCTTGTGAAGACCATTACTCCTCCACGTTCCCGAAACTCGGGCTCTAAGTTCAAGGCCGAACTAGAATCACTCTATGAAGTCCTCATGGACAAGGGCTCAGCAAACGATGCTGATGCTGAAGTTCGCCAACGAGCCATTCATGCACTAGGCGTTTTAATCTCGAGGACTTTCGGCGATGGCTCCAATCTTTTGTCTGCAGATAAGCGGATGAAGGCTCTCAACATCTTACGTGAAAGGTTGAAGAACGAAACTACTCGACTTGCTGCGGTGCGTGCTGTGGATAATGTGGCGGCATTCGCATCTAGCCCAGGTGAACTCGAGAGAGGTTGGATCCAGGATGTTGCACTTGAACTGTCAGCCCAACTTCGCAAAGCGAATCGATCTCTGCGGGGCTCAAGTGTTAATGCTTTGAAACATCTAATCCTGTCAAAAGCCTCTCAGGGCCAACTTGAGAAGCAGACAGTTGATGGAGTTGTTTCTGCATTAATGCCAGCCGTTACAAATAGCGACACGCATCTGCTTGGACCGGCTCTAGTTATACTCGCCAGTTTAACACCGTCACATGCCGATGTCACAGTGTCTAAGGATATGGTTGCCGCTCTTTGCCAGCTCTTGAAGTCCCACTTTGCTGGGATCGCTTTAGATCAGCTCCTGGAGTTGGTGGCCAGGATTGGTGAAAGTGGTGCCAGCCAGACGCTCATGCAAGGGCTACTTAAGGATGTTAGTATCTCCGGTGACCCTTCCGTGGTTGGCAAAGTTATCGGCACATTGCTTGTCACAGGTGACACTTCAGCAGGGGTTTCTGTTGATAGTTTCATCTCTGAGCTGGAAAACAGCTCCAAGACTGGTGATGAGGCTCGGGTTAGTCTTGCCCTCGCAGTCCTTGGAGAAACTGGCATGCGACTCGGATCATCGTCACCAATGAGACCAGACTTGTTCTTGCGCCAATTTCACTCAGAACCCGATAAAGTATCTCTCGCAGCCGCCATTGCACTTGGTCGCGCTGGATCAGGCAACGCCTCAGAGTTCCTGCCTGTTATTTTGGAAAATATGCAAGCGGGAGGGAACACTCAGTATCTTCTTATCCAGTCTATCAAGGAGATCCTTCTATCCATTGCCGTCCAATCTGTCGACATACGAGAATACGCCGTCCCTATCTGGGATCAATTACGCAAGGCCTCAGAAACTGCTGACAACAGAGTTGTCTGTGCTGAATGTGTAGGGCGGCTGGTGATCCTTGACCCCAGCTCTTTTATGACCAAGCTTCAGGTATTTCTGCTCATTAAAACTGAGATCTTCTTTGTTGCTAATTCGTATCAGGCGTTACTCAAGGACACATCATCAGGCATTCGAGGCATGGCTGTGCAAGCCGTCCGCTACGCTCTCCCTGAGAGCGATGAAGCATTTGATAATGAGCTGAAGAACTATCTGATCGACATGCTTCTGGTAATGTTGCAAGATACGGACACAGAAATTCGGAGACTAGCCATGTCAACCCTCAACTCTGCGGCACACAACAAGCCTGACCTTATTTTGCCACATCTTGGTGAGCTCATGCCGTTTGTGCTGGGCGAATCAATAATTAAACCTGAACTCGTCAAGGAGGTCATGTTAGGTCCATTCAAACATACTGTGGATGACGGCCTGGAAGTCCGAAAGGTACAGTCGATAATTGGTTATGTCTGGTTGCGCTGTTTGCTAATAGTTTGATAAATTAGAGCGCCTACGAGACTTTGTACGCCCTCATGGAGACCGCGTTTACGCGGATCAATAATATTGACTTTTATGATCGCGTTGTGGCCGGTTTAAAGGACGACAATGACATCCGACAGCTATGCAATCTCATGGTCTCGAAACTCATTGTCATTGATCCAGACGAGACAGCCCGGAGACTTGACTCTATTGCTGAAGCATATCGAGGAGTATTATCTATCAAACTCAAAGATAATGCTGTTAAACAAGATGTTGAGAAGCAAGAAGAGGCTAACAAGAGTGTGCTGAGGGTCACATTATTACTTGGAGACAAGATGAAGGCCATGACTGGCAATGCCGGTGCTGTTACTAGCAATGCTGGGGCAGCTGGAATATGGACCTCATACTGGGAATGGGCAAATAAGGAATTCGAGAAGCAGCTGAAGGGCTTGAGAGAGGAGAGCAAGGAGCTTCAGTCCCGAATGGTGTAAATGAGTGCGCTGCCGTTATTCGGAACAAAAGGGGCAAGATGAAACGCGTCTATAATTACTGAGTAGAAATGATACATGATTGTAGCTCTGTCCCGCCTGAACATCACAGCTTGCCCTTGAAGCCAAGTTTGACATAGGAGTAGTTGGAACCTAGTTGGTTTGTACCGCCATTCGACGTCCACAACATGGGTGACCGTCTCACTCGTTCGGCGCTGTTCTTACATGCTCGGCCCCCCGCTTTCCATTGCTACTCGTCTCAGCCGCCTCAGAGCTATCCGTTCGATCCAACTGTGAATTTAGAGGCGAAGCATTCGCTCCAATATCCAACTTTCCTTCCCCCCGACGAGTCGGGGGTACCAGAACATCCAGCCACCTTGGAAGAACAAAACCGCATCCGATAATGAGCAAGGCAACATGGCCAACACCAAACCCCAAGATATGAAGCGGGTCTTCACGAAGCTGATAAAAGGACGGGTAGGAAAAGCTATATACGATTGCAAGAATTGGTGCAGACACGTAGCGGATGAGAGGTGCCCAAAAGAATGGAATACCCCAGTTGTTGCCGCAACCAATAATCTCGTTCAGGTCTCGGCGAAGTTGATTGCCCTGGGAAAGTGTTAATAAACCGGCATTGCAGATGAATCATCGGATATTGTGCTTACGGAGTAGAAACCCAAGTACCATAGCCGTTCAGTGAAAACATTCTTTCGCCAGAACTTGGGCGTGCGCTCCTCTGGACTTTTGCTAATAATGACGGAGGCTATGGTGCAAACAGTGAAGAACCCAAAGCCTACGCCTGCTCCAGAGGCCGGCGACACCGCTTGAGCTATTACGACGCCGAGGATCATACCACCAAAGAAGCCACTGTTAAACCCAATGAAGGCGGGAAGTCCAACTTGGCCAACGACGTCTCTCCACCGATACACAGTTGTCGAAGTGACGCATTCTGCCCAAACAACAAATACCAGCGCGACATCATTTGTCCATCGATCTATGCCAGTGAGGAGATAATACCCAAACTCTGTGCAATACGGCAAAGAAAGCAAGAAGAACACAATGACAATGACTGTCACGACAACCGAGCGATTCCATCGGGGCTGCGCATCCATGACCAATGTGACCAGCGCATCCACCATGGCAAACGCGGAACTGTACCCTAGAACCATCAACGTGAAGAAGAGTAGAACAGCCCAGAAATTAGCACCGGGCATCTGTGTGACGGCAGAAGGGAGAGTGATGAAGCCAACGGTGAAGCTGCCAAGACGCACACCTTCCTGGGGGAATAGGCCAAGAAAGCCAACGACACCATATACAGCAAAGGCGGCAATATTCTCAAAAAGGACATTACTGCTCACTATGAGAATAGAGTCCATGACAGCGTTAGAGTATTTCTGATTGTACGATGCGTAGGAGGTGAAGTAGCCGAAGCCGACGCCGGTTGAGAAGAAGACTTGGCCGCATGCCGTCTGCCAGATTTCGCCGCTTCCGAGCTTATCACCGTTCCAAGTGGCCCAGAAGAGTTTAACGCCCTGGGATGCGTTTTCAAGCGACAATGACCGGCCGACCAGTACGATGGTGATGACAATCGGGAGCCCCATTGTGAAGTAGACTACCCGCCCAGTGAGCCCGACGCCGCGGAAGATGGACACCCACACCAGAAACCACGTGAACACGGTCCATCCAACAGTCTCCCCTATCATGCCTATCCCTGGGTACGACGTATACTTGATGACCTCCTTCCCATCTGCAGAAAGGATACCTGGCACGGGCTCAACATTGGCCACGACGTCCTTGTAGAAGAAGTCCTCGCCCCGCCCTTCCCAAGGCAATGGGCTCTGAAAGGAGCTCCGAAAGTATATCATGATCCAAGCCAGATTCGCCACGAAGTATGGACTGACCACGAATCCAACATATAGCAAACTCAACCCGACGCCTTTCAAACGATGATGAATAGAGTTGTTGGCAACCACACAACCCCCACGGTACGCCTGGCCAATGGCGATTTCGAGAATCAGGACGGGAATGGCAATGAGGAAGACGCACATAAGGTATGGTATGAACCACTGCAGGCCGTTGTTGTTGAAGACTTGCGACGGGTACCGAAGAAGATTGCCCATGCCAGCGCATCCGCCCATTGCCGCGAGAAGGAAGGCAGTCCGAGAGGGCCACTGGTCCCGGCCATCCGATGATTGTGGTGGCGACGGAAGGAGGTACTTGGTTATCGATTTGAGCTTGTCCATTGTAGACCAGCCGTTGTATCTGGTTTTTTTTTTTTGGACTTGTTATGAGGTTGCGATCCGAGGGCGAGGGCTCACACGCCTAGCAAAAGCCACGGAATTCTGACACGATGCTATTGCCACGGGCAAGCGATTCAAGCAAGTTGAAAAGAAAATATGTAAAATGTCAGAAGTTGAACCGAGAGAGTTCATGTCGAACCAAAATACCCGAAACCTGGTAGTTTCCAGTCCCGGACCTTTCGCCCCTTGGCTGCATTTCTTGAAATCATCAGGCCCGCTCAGCGCGAAGGCTGACAACGTCTCCAGGGATAGACACCTGGTAGCTTCTTGGCAGATTTACCCCGTTGAGGGAAAGCAGCGGCACGCCATTATCCACAGAAAGTGCGTGTTTCTTCATTGCCTCCGTGCCAAGGCTCTGGGCATCGAGATGGTGGGTAGTGAAGGGTTTGTGGCCAATCTAGATTTCAGTTCTGCCTGCTTCCCGTGTGAATGTTGGAATGCTGCTCACGTAGATGGCCGGCTGTTTGGATCCATGTACCACTTGCGAGTACAAGGAGTAGTTTGGATTGAGATGGACCGTTTCGGCGCGGGGGTTTGTTTTGGCATGTTGTCGCCTGTAGCCGTGCCATCAAGCGCCAAGACAGGGGCGGATGGTGCGGGTCAGCAGCCATGGCGTACATCATTGCGGAGAGAGCTATTTAAGCATAACATTTCCCCAACCTGGGGGCCGTCGTCCTCGAATCAAGTCATCGTTCGAGCCTGAAGATTCATGTGGCTTTCGGATGGCCGGCATTAAGGGAGGCACATGAGATGCGAGGCCGGAGCGGAACATCAATGTTTGCGACACGGTGCGGTGACAAGATTTACCGGCTGACGTCTTCAACCGGCCATGCGAGCCATTTCAAGGTTCAAAGGCACATGCAGTCTCAGAGCACAGTCGACACATGTGTCATCATTACTGGGAGGCAGGAAACCTCTGTACAAAATTTCAACTTGTATTACATTATATACGCAAGCTTCCGCAATGACCTACTCGGCTTCGCATCCTCCTTCTCTCCGGCGTTTATCGTGCTTGTGCCTGTTGCCCCAGGCCCCTTTCCGTTTCTTCTCGATACCCGCGGGGCGGCGCGAGCTGGCTCCTTCAGTGGCGGTAGTCGTGATAGACGTCGTCGTCGTCGGTGGCGGAGCCCGACTAACGGACTTGTTGGATGACACATCCTGGCGAACCAGTCGTAATTCATTCAGAAACGACCTGATGTGCGTGTTCTTGAGCTCGCTACTGCTCGGGAAGGCATTTTGCAGCCGTATCTTGGTTGCGGCCCCACCAATGATATCGCTATACATCAAGTCGAGACGTTTGCTGCCGGGGTAGTGATGATGAATGGCCTTTGTGATGGCTTCAAGATCCGAGATGTGGACTGCAAGACGAGGGGGGAAGTCCTGCGAATGATTGGTCATTCGACCCTGGTTTTCCCTGGCATAGGTGCCTATATGGCAGAAGAGCATGTAATGCGATGACGGCTCCTGGCCACAGGCCATTTGTTCCAAGCTGTAATTTTCGCACAACTCATGCAATGGTTGGTTCCTTTGGGAAGAGACGATTTTCCTCAGCCTTTTCATGTCTCGACAGCCTGTCGAATAGCTCGCCAGTGTCCACGGCCGGCGATCATCAAGGCGGCATATTGCCGCAAATTGTATCGCGGCCGTAAGCCGCTTCGCTTTCTGTCCCCATATGGGATGGCAGACCAAGCAGCTGAGTGCTTGGCAGAACGCCTCAGACCACAGGGCGTACTGGTTGCCGCTTCGGGCCGTCTCCTGCGACTCTGAGCGTTCGCAGGTTATCCCATGTCGCGGTGATAGGATCGCGATGGGTGACGCGTGAAGGAAGTTGCAACACAACTTCCAGGCTCTGAGTAAATGGACATTGGATTTGGAAATTCTCTCAAATTCCAACTTGGTCCAAGACTTCTGCCACGACTGGATATCGGTGGGCGGCCGGTCCGGGCCGAGTAACGAGTCCAAGTCATGAGCTTCGCGTTGGTTGAACTCGCTCACCGCGGCCTCCCATCGTTGTACGAATCCACAGGCCGCGATCTCCAGCGGGGAAGCCTCGGCGAGGTTAAACCACTCCTCCGCTGAGGGCGAGGTGGGTGCCATCGTGAAGGAAGGATGCGCGAAGAAATGAGGGTGGAGTTTGAGCAAGAACTTGGAGTACCAAGTGCGAGTAAGAGGTTGATGTGCTCAGCTTTTAGGTGGTGAAGAGACATCAGGGGGGATCATCAGATGACAGGAGTCCAAGAGGTCGAGAAATGGCTTTGCTAATGCCGTCACATATCATAGTAATGTCCAAGAAACCGCACTCGTTAAAAGCCAAGGCAAGAGGCTTCTATGCGAAATAACGTTACACAGTCCCGCCGACTTGGTCTCTGCTATCCTTGCTGACTGACCCTGCTGGAACTGAACCCTCGAACTGAACCCCTAAATGGGCGTGGACACGCCACGGTATTTTATGTGATATACCCCCCTAGGTTTGCTGTGCGACAAGTGACTGCCAAGTTCAAGGGTCAACGGTGTTTCCGTTGTACAACGTCGTAAACCATGTCACCCGAGGCGCCCGCACAGAGTGGCTCTGGCAGCTCTCTGGGCTTGAGCGTGTTCATGGTAATTTAAAAATTTGCACCTGACCCTACAATACTTTTCGAGCAAGTCCCATAGACTTGTCGCCCCCGACTAGTCGGGACGGCTGCGAGAACACTTACAAAGGTGTATACAGAACCTTCATTGCTAACATGGTTGTCGTTTTACTCCCGAGGAAGAATCATGTTGGACGCCTATATTGATAGACCGGAGCATTGTGAAAGTAGCGAGTATTAGCATGAAAATAAGTGAGGCCATGTGTTGGTCCGTAAGAACACTCCGTGATCCCACCCAGCTCCCAACTCATATGAACTATGAAGCACGAACGAGGTCCGTGAAGGGTACTTACCGCTATGTCAGTTCAATTCGAGAAATTGGCATTAATCCCATCATTGGAAGTCATACATATACTCGCCAAGAATAAATTCTTGCGCCTTCTTCCCAAGATTGAGCATGAGCTTTGCATACCCATTCCGAATCAAGACGCCCATTTACTATTGTCAGCTCACAGTACCAAAGGTCAAAAGTTTCGCGATTCCCCCTTTTGAGAAATTCGTAGAACTCATCAGTCTACGATCGCCTCCTCATGAGTGGCCTGGAGGTCATGTGCCACTCTCAGATTCATGCCCAGGAAGCAGAATTATTTTGCAGTCAACATGGAGTCTTTGCTTTCCCTCTGATCAACCAACATCATGTGCTGCGCGTTATTGGTTCAAAGGCATTAGACGGACAACCGTTTTGTTAGATGTAGGTCAGAGACGATCTGGGGAAATCTTGGTGACTGTATGGAGAGCAAATACGTAGCTGTTAAAGCTGTGTTTTCTGCTGGCCAATATTGAGAATTGGCGACACGCCAGTGAGGTTCATTTGTCTCTTTATCAACACAAACCTCGCCCTTACTTGCTTGTCTCATGAGCTACATGCTAAAGCCAGACTGTCGTGACCAAATTCCTCAATAGATCCTGGTGCAGCTCTTCCCTCCCAATCCACAATTTGGTTGTATGCACCCAGAGTTCTTATTATTTTAGCGTGTTTGAAAATATGAATTAGTCCTCTTTCTCTTCAACGCCAAGAACTGGCGTCAGCATAACAACACTTCTGATGTTAGCATGATGGAAGAATCATTGTTCAAAATGTCTTGTATGCGGCATTTTCTCACATAATACATGCTGTTTGAAACTGACCGGAGCTCATGGGGTAAGATCAGATAGTAGCATGTATCTGAAGGCCGTGCTGGAATCGTGTCTAAGATCTTATTGCATGTCCTGGCCTCAAAGCATCTCTCAACTCATGCTGGCCACTGGATATGCCTTCCAAGTTTACCGCATGATATCCGTAAACTCAGACGGGCGCAGTCTCAAATTTCTCCTGCCCATATCCCCCATGCCACGAATTACATACCCTGTGCCTGATTCTGCGCACTCATTCACTCCTTCACTCCTTCACGGCCCTTCTCAACTGATATTGGACTGCACATCAATTCAACACAAACAATCTATATAGCATACCACTGCTCATCCAGAGATCCTCGGTGCTTGTAATTGTTGCTTCAAGGTCCAGTGGCAGGATGACCTTCGTCGCATGGTCTGATAGCTGCTCGCTTCCGGGTGTATTCACCGCAGAGCTCACAGTGAGCGATGCAAATGTCAATATTGGTGCTGGGGGAGTAGTACGCTTGTATTTCACAAGCCTCAGGGACCAAGATTCCTCCGCGATGCTCGTGCCTTTATCAACTGAAGCAAATATATCTGTAACACGGAATGCTGGCGGCGATTTACTCGCCAGGAGAACACCACTCCTGCGTCTCAATACGTTAACAGCTGCCGATGCCAGCAGCATATCAGAAGTCAAGTCAATGGATGTTGATTGATTGCGACATCCCGAACAGGAAAATACAGTATTTGTGCTGGTGCCTGGTCTTGTATAGCACAACTTATAGCAAAGAAATCGTGTTGATATTTGCAGAATCCGTCGTTACATGCAGGTATTATACAGAAACACATATAATAATACACTTCTTGAGGGCACAACATACAAAATTTATCTGAAAGATTACATTAAACGCCTCCCGCGATAGAACACCGGTCTGCTGAATGTGCTGCATCTGCAACAACGATCTAGTATTGCCGAGTTAGACGGCGTATTTCATTCAACTTTCTAGTCGGGTACAACTTGAAGCATATTTTACGCATATCTCATCATTGCGGGTTGACCTCATGAGACCTATGACTAGTCGTGAATCTGTATAGTCGTCCCTTGGTTAATAGATAAGGATGTCCGCAATATCTGGCGGGAAAGTCACATCTGGCTCCATGTCCGAATGAACCCCTTCCTTCACTTTATTTTCTTACTAGTCCTACTACTTTTATCAACAATTGTCGACATGACACTAATAGATGGAAGTAACGAGAATCCCTTCCTACTTCGGATGGCAGATAGATCGGCAGGACGTGTTGAACCATGTCGGTCGGAGAAACTTTACAGGAAGTTATGCCTAGACTAGCCGTATAATTGCAGCGTATGCTCGGTGGAAATATTGAGTCGCCCCGATACAATATTGTATCCACATTCGACAGACTACTTTTACATGGCGATCACGTCCTTGAGTACCTTGGATTAGACCTCGTCTCAGATAGTAAGGCAATGGAACAAATTCCATGGGTTAGTAAACGGGTCGAAATCACTATTATTGAGGTAATTTACGAATTCCAGGACCGGATGCGTTCACACTTCTGGCGTCCCCTTATTCTGCATGCGACGGCAGGTAGCACTTCGGGTTTCTAAGTGTACACACTCGAGGACGGCGCATGAATATTGCATCCCAAAGCGTCAGGGTTGTCAATTGCTGTTCGTTCCAAAAGACGGTGAAGCGAGACTTTACGACGAAGACTTGAGTTTGGGCATTCTATGGATATGCTCCACAGACATGCAGATTTTGGCATGAGAGCAAACACTCGTCAGTGGTAGATACCTACCTAGGTACCTAGATTATGTAATGTATGAAGGCATGATTGTGTGCCGTACATGGCTCAAAGCGTGGATGGGCATTGGTTGATGGTCTGAGCCTTGGGCATACGACATCGCACGCGGTGGTGATGAGTTGGCCAAGGCGGCGAAAAATATCAAGATTCGGTCCTTCACTAGGCCGGATTTTGATAGCCAGGTTCCTTTGATACTATCAAAGTCGTGCTGGCTAAAAATGCAGGCATTATACATGCACGGCCAGGAGAATATTGACCGATTCAGAGTCGTCGTGTGCCCTCAATAATGCATCATTGTCCCAAGCGCAGAAGATTCCATCCTAGGATGCAACGGACTACGAATCAATCCGACACGAACAACAAGTGCAGCAAAAGGCATTGATGAGCGTCCACCGGAAAGGATTTGTCCAACCCGTGCCGGAGAGATTAGGTCAACTCACCTAGGTCAGGACCCTTTTATCTGAAGATCTGTCCGTGTCCGTCGGGCTAATCTCTCAAAGGGTCCATCGGTGAAGCGGGCCGCCGTACCCCCAACACATTCTGGAACGACCCCTGGCAGGTACTCAAACCAGACGACTCGTGGACATTGTGGATCACGAACGGCACCTGATTGCCAGGCACACCACGCAGCTTGGACGCTGCACGCTTGGAAAATGCCAAAACCTTTCTCAAAATGCAGCCACTACTGTTTCTAAACTAGCCAAGGTGTACGGAATAGATGTCAGAATCTCTTTCAAACGCAAAACACCATCCAGTGGGTTTTTCTCTTTCCCCATAATACCAAAAACTCTGGTCGATGTCCCTGGCGGCGCCATAACCCGAAGATAACATTCGAACATTTGAAGGGTCAACGGCCAGCGAGATGTGGGGCTTACTGGGCTGTTCCCACGAGGCGCACAAGAAGTGCGCGATTTATCATGTGAAGATCTTGCATGGGACCAGAATGATTCAACGTCAAAGAGTCATCAGATATTCGCAGCCTGCTGAGAACAATCACATGCTGGTGACCAGGGTATAGGGAATAACGCGGCTAATACTAAATTTAGCATGGCTATTAGCATTATGGGTTTACGGCGTGAGAACAAATGTGTAAAGGCTTCCCTTCCCTGCCCTGAAACCCAAAATCACATGAACGAGAAAATCAGCCAAGCAAATATTATACATGATGCGTGAGCGCATTACTGCTTGCTCTGGTATCAGTCTATCCCCAACGCCAAATCATCACTCGTGGCCCAATCGGTGTGGATGCATATTATGAAGTCTGTTTTTTACACCACGCTGGGATTGCGACGCATCTCTCGTTGTCGATAATGGTTCGTCACATCCGTGTCCTCCTGGCGGCCTTCGCGGCGTAGGATTAGGATATTGACAATGGCCGATGCCATCCAAACTATCGCGGCCGTGAATGAAAAGGCGACGTCAGCCTTGAGCTTTCCGCACTGCTGATCGAATGGTGACACGTCCATCCATTCAAAAACCCATTCACAGGGGAATCCCAAGAACTATCATGAACTGGTCAGTTGGCGTGTTGGGGGTCGGAAAGGGATGACCCAACTCACATTGAATAGCAAGCCAAATGTGACCCACCATAATAAGCTGACGATGATATCGAAAGGTATTTGGATAAAGGCGTCGGTGTAGGGCAGTAAGAAGAGAATTGCTATCAGCAAGGACAAACTGGCAGCCGCCTCAATGTAAATGAAACGACCAAGATCCCATGTGCTGGCGTTTGACTGGTAAAGGAAGAAGCCCGTAATGCCAGCAACGATGGTTCCCGAGGCGACTTGTAGGACTCTAAGTATATAGTAAATAATGCGACTGAGCTCCATGATGGTAATCTCGATCAAGTTCTAGATGACACGGTCGGCGTATTGCGGGAACAAGCGGATAACTGAGGCGAGCATATTGGAGAGAAAGAGTCTGTGTAGATTAGGCGGCCTTCTACCTAAGTATTTGTAACCATCCATGTAGCCGATGAGACGGCACACGGAATCATCAAACTCATTCGCGTATTACGCTTACGGACATGCGGCAAATCATAGTTGCCGGGGATATCATGAGATTTTTCTGTCGACGGGGCGGCAGGGACTAGAAAAGAGGACCCTTGACAAAGTCCCAATCTCAAGTCCGCCCTCTTTGCGAGTCAAGCTCTGTTTGCATGTGCCCGGATCCTTGTCACGGACGGTAGTTGGGCGATAATCTCATTCATAGCAATTCAATGTTAGCTCTCAAACTTTGGAAGCAAGTGCGCACCGAATGGATTTCCAAAAGGAGAAGCCAAGGCGGCGCAAAGAACCACCCTCGGAATAAAGCCACTCCCGTCTCGTTGACCCTGTGCGTAACGGATCAACTATTTGACGCCTGTATCAATCTCGCTAGTCGCTGTTGGGAAGTTATGTAAGGCTTCATTACTTGCATAATAGTTTACTTTTTAATAGTTCGAATGTTGGCTTTTGAAAGTTTGATAGCTGCTCCGATCTGGTGTTACACCGAGTAACAGCCAGCCAAAAAAGCTAGACCAAGGGTGCACTTAATCAGCACCCCCTCTGGCGGAGTTGGCACCCAATTTTGTGGCTGGCTGTGGCTTTGTCGCTTCGACAACCGATACCGGGCCCCCATAGATGTTTGTATGGGGATCATGTAGAAGCTGTCTGTACGGTCGCAACAAGTCAAATCAATCAATTCAATTGAAACTGTTCAGAGATATCTATCGCCTGCACTGTCTGTCGCATAATATTATCCATCTTGGCCGCTTTCTGTGTTAATTTTTGGAAGGCTTGATCCATTTTATCTCCAAATTCAGTAGTGATATCATTATCCCAAATAAACGAGGCATCTTGGCTGCCCTATTTTGGTGTTCAGGCCGTAATTCCGTCATTTTCGTCATCATCTTCAATTGCGGTTGCAAAACGCATGTAAGCTCCAGGGGCCTTGCCGCCAGGTTTATAAGAACTAGGTAGATCAACAGCATCGAGGCCAATAGCTGTTGAAGTTATTCGTGTCACTTTAATGGCTGCTGGAGCTGTTGAAGGCGGCGGTTTTTGATGATTTTGAAGGTCGGCTCGAGCCTTAGCCTCCTCTTCAGCGATGATGTGCTCGAATTCAGAGAAGTCGCGGCGGGTCGATCGAACAACAGAGCTTTTGGCCAACCTAAGGGCCCCCTTTGGCCAGCCTTTTGCCTTAATTGGAAGGGGATCGATCAAACGGTCCAGCAGGGAAATTCGTGTCATTTAAATGGTAGAGGCTCTCCTCGCCTGATTTACCCGGGTCAATGTCGTAGAACATTGCGGCGAGGGCAATAGGTTTTTCAGAGTCTCCCTCAAGTCCGTTTTTCTCGCACGTAGCGTGCTAGCTTTACTTGAAGGTCCTTGATGCTGTCGGATACGGCCTTCCCTTTTTGGTTCCTGCCCTTTTTGATGCCGTTATTTTTGGGTTTCCTTTCCGGGTATTTTACCCAGCACTTATCAATTATGTGACCGGTTCTGTGACAGTAAAGCTAAAACCTAAGAGGATTAAGGCCTTTATACTTAGAGCTAAAAGCTAATAGTTATTATAGCTAGCCGGTGCTAGCTACTATTAAGTAAGCTATAATAGCTGTAATAAACGTAAAGTAA
>NW_011942204.1:2367534-2409271 GCF_000187425.2 Metarhizium robertsii ARSEF 23
AAAAACTAATACTATTAAACCTAATATAAAGCTATACCTTAAATAGTATAAAACCAGGCCAGGTAATATTTCTAAAAGGTAAAAGCTTAAAAGAAGTAAAAGAACCTTCTTAGAGCTATTAGGTACTAGGTTAGTAATATTAACCTTTTAATAATATAGATAAAAATATACCAGATCTAATAAGGGGCTGGTATAAAAATAGGATAATTATAGGTTTTTAACTATGTTTTTCCTATAATATCTACTAGTAAAGGTACTAGAGCTTTAAATAGCAAGCTAGTATAATTAAATAAATAAATAAATACATTATATTAAGTAATAATTTAGGTAATATAAGAAGTTATAAAGCTTAGTATACCCTTGTAGGCTTATAATTATAGTATCAATTATGTGACCGGTTCTGTGACAGTAGGTACACCTGTTTTCACTTCTAGCAACCATGGCAGTGCGTTGTTCGTCAATGGTCCGTTTACGCTCCCTTTCTTTTAAGAAGTATTCATGGAGTAAAGCTGATTGAACGACGCTTTTATAGCTTGCTGGGGGATTTCCGTCCTTCTTTATAACAGAGTTGGATCCCATCCATAGTTCGCGGAAGGTGTCATACTCGTCTCCTAGAGCGGCTAGGAAGATGAGGATTTTATTTCCCTCAGTAATCATCAGGAGCTTCTGATCGATCTCCGTGCATCTGTTGACTCTTGTGGTTAACTCTAGTGACAGATCGATCACGTCCTCGCAATCTTTAAGCGTAAGCTCGTTGATTTCGCGGTAGCACTTCAAAACGTAGGCTATGCTGGTTGGTTGGTTTGGTTTGTCGAGTTCTTGGTATCGAATCTGGGAGGGTTGCTCCATCATATATTTGTTCGGTCAGGGGACTGCTGACGGATCAGTATATTAAGTTTGTCAGGTTTTAGTCTGGATTCAGGGATTTCGGAGATGCATAGACAGGAAAGATTCTGGTGTCCTGTTATTTGGTGTGAAAATTTTCTCCTTGTAATTGTTGTGATAATTATCGGCCCATAATATGGCGTTATTGTTGCACAGCGCGGCTGACCAATCAGGTCTATATACTTTTATCTGTTCGTACCCCCTATATACCCTGCAATAGCACAGCGCGCATAACTAATTAGGCTGTTACAGGTGGTTTCAGGCTGTTTTAGGTAAATAGGTCACATGATACAGGCCACGTAAGCCACTGCGCCTTGGAATGCGTAGGCCAAATCGCTCTTTATAAATATGCGCGTTATTTCCTCTCCTTTGTAGCTAGGATTAAGGCTGTTAATCAATATAACAGAGATTCGTATTATATAATACAAAGGTGCCTAGCTTTCCTTGCGAGAGTTGTTCGATCGGACCAATTGTGCCCGGTCTATAACTACCCTGATTGGTTGGATTAATGTTATCCCGTTCCGGTGCCGCGAGCGGTCCACGTGAGCGGCCCGCAAAAGAGGTCACCGCGGCAATAACACCAATTATAAACGCTATAATGCCTGCTTGTACGCAGCTAATAGCCTCCTATTCCTTACGCTTTTATTTGTTAATTGAATATTGTTATTTGTAATACTTATTTCACCTTATAAAACTAATATTTAGCGGCAAATACCTACACGAAATAGAGGGAAAAACCGCGTAAACTATAATAAACTAGCTATACCTGCTACTATATAATTATTATAAAAATTTATATTATCTTATATAAAAGTGCTTAGTTTTCCGTGCGGTAGTTATAAGCCCGGGAGGGCTACTAGCCCTATAACTTCCCGGATTACAAAAAATTACTACTAATTCACACTAACCCACATGTTTAGTCTTACTCGCAAGTTCAAACCCCAATATTAGCAATTTAACACCTACCCAAATGCAGGCCATAATAAAAGAAGTAGCCTTATAAATACGTTATGTGACCTAGAAATAGCATATAAGTTGCTATAAGGTAAGAAAAATACCTACTATATCTACCAGCTATTATTTAGAACAGACGCTATAGCAGTTATTTTTACGGTCTAATACTCCTAGCATTATAATGCTAGAACTAGGATATATACTGCAAGAAATATATATTACTAAATAATAAGAATAAATTTAAGAGAAAAAAAGAAAAAAAAAAGATTTTACCTTTTTTTTTCCTTTTTAATATACTTTACTTTAGCCTAAAATTTATTCATGCTAGGTCCGGTACAGCTCTACTTAAGCTCCAGCCTAGACCCAAGCCTCTAGCTCGAGTTTATAACACTTAAACCTCTTTTATCTGCTATTTTTAAACTTGCGTACTAACACATCAATACATGTGGTGTGGCCACGCCCATTCTTTGGTGGGATAATTGTCCCTCTCCGCAGACTGGGAGTCAAGTCATACCGAGATCAATCAATGTCAATACGACCGCACCAGTGACGCGTAGTCGCATTGCCACCCTGAGCCTTGCGCTCACGACAGACTAAGGCATAAGGCCGGCTCACTCTAAGCTGAAGCGGACCGGATAGAGGAACAGTTTCCTCGCCTTGCGTTGATTAAAATTTGTCTCATCATGCCAAGCCTGCCAACATGTCAGGTTTAGCATCATGCAGGCGGGTTCCATATGGTTACATTGTAACCATGCTTGACTGAATCGACGAGAGGACTTGAAAGAAACTAATGAAAACCAGACTGGCTGAAACCTACCAGAGACTGCCGAACATGGGCCAATTTTGCCGCCGTGTACGTGCTGGCGTCAAAAGTGCTGCAAAAGGCGCCAGGTCAACACTGACCTTTGGCAGCACCGTCGACCTTTGGGAGCAGTTGACCTTTGGCAGCACTTTTGATGATGTGGTCTGGTATAAAAAATACCAGTTGACATGTAGTGACTATATTGACTATAGCGCCAGTGCGACCGTAGCCCGGTCATCTCCTCGAAGTCCTCCAGGCTCCATGTCACCATCAATGATGCTCAGCCCACCAGACAAGCTTGAATACATGCATGTGACAACCTTGCTCTACTCCACCTCGTACATCTGCTCCAGCATGCTCTCCAAATATTCCTTCTGCTCCCGGATAAAGGCCCTTGCAGACTCAATGTCAAAACAGCGACCCGCGCCCCTTCGGCACCGCTCATCCCTGCGCCTCTCACGAAAACGCTCCTCAAGCACGCCGAATCGATACTCGGCGTACTGCGGATACAGCTCATCAAGGTTGCTAATGCCCCTCACACCAGTAAGAATCGTCTCGTCCCTGACGAACGGAGACCTCGGCCGAAAGGGAGTCACCATGGCTATGCGCTCGCGGCACCCGTACGCCCTCAGCGCCTGGTGGTAGATGTATCGCCCCTGCATGACGACGGCGGTGCCCATGCTCGGCCCGCGGACCTTTTGGACCGTGCCGTCCGGCAGTTGGATGGCCGTCTCGCCGCCCACCATGCTCGCGCAGTCGGATACCATGGTCACGCAGACAAACGGGAAGCTGTCGTAGTGCCAAGCCACTGCAGAGACGTGATCGGCGCAGGGGTCGGGGTCGACTGCCGCCTCCGGGTCGTCGTTGACGCATATGTTGATGTTGGCAATCTCGTAGTCGTATGCCGGGACCAGCTCCACGCCCGCTACTTGGGAAATCTTGTCGAGTACCTCGGGCGAGCTCCAGGCTTGATACGTAAATGGGGCTCGGCTTCAATCTCGTCAGTCAGAATCCAGTGCTTTCTTTTTTCTCCATGCACACGTGGCTACTTACTCGCGGCCCATGCCACGAATCATGTTGGCGATAAAGTCTGAGCTGTAGCGACACTCGTTGAGGACGGGCTCGCTAAAGATTTCACGTCTCATCTGCAACACTGCTTCTTTGGTAAACAGTGAGAAGGGGGCGGAGACGGCGTTGGGAGAAATTCCCTGCCCTTCAAGCCCAATCTCCTTCATGGTGGTAATCGTTGCCGGAGGCTCAAAGGCCATGTGTCTTTGGGCCTCCCAGGTGTCTGTGGGTGTGGCCTGCGCCTCCTCAATGAGAAAGCTGGGAATGGCCGTGTTGGGACGAGTGGCCTTTTTGGTCTTTGGTCCAACGACGGGAGGCGCCTTCATAGGAGAGGCCTCGCCGAGGTCCAGTGTCGGCGTAGTAGACAAAGCCGGCATGTTGACACCAATGGAAGATCAAATCATGAGTGCGTGTTATTCTTTTGATTATGGGACTCTTTTGTACCCGAGGAGAGCAGAGACTAAGAGAAGGGGGATTGGAAGTGGTCAAGAGCAGTTTATATCATCTGTTGCAGCCTACCGGGAGGGAATACGAAGCCACGGAAGCCGAAGGCTCACTCTAACACCTTATCGAGGGAAGCCATCTGCAGGCGTTGCATATTTATTGCATCGGTACGCTTCCAAGTCCCGCCTAAAAGACGCCCCCGAGTTTCCCGAGAATCAATCATGTTACCAAAAGAAATGGATTTATGCATTGACATTGGATAAGACTCCTGTTGGTTGCAGCCCAAGTCTGTGACATGTCGACTATTGAGTCGGCTTTAGAATCCGGACGTCTGGTCACATCACGGAATAGGATCCCGAGGCTGTGCGAACTGACCTCAGTCTGGTGTTCGTTACAGTACGGGCTTAGCGGTTCGGCCGTACCACACGAATTATTAACAGATGATTGATGTCCAAGAAATCAAGTCATCTGTCATCTTTCACCCGTCATCCGAATCAGCAGGGTTCGGGTGAAGAAGCCGAGTGGCGCTTTGTGGAGGGTCGCATCCGGGGCTGGACCGTCATGATGTGCCGAGGGATGGCCCGCATTCGTGTCAAAAGAAAAGCCCGAGACATCGAGGGACAATGGATGCATAGTGTAGAAGTGTAAAGTAATGATATAGCTATTCGGCCGTCTTCCCACCCTCGTCGCGTGTTGCGGCACAGGAGTCGGGACCAACAAGCAACACAACGCTTAGAAGTCTCCAGAATGATCCGGTCGTTTGCCATCGGCCCTCCACCAACCCTCGCGAAACTGGTCGAGCAACATGTGTAGCACAAGAGATCTACCGAAGGCAAAGAAGGCCACATCGCCTTGATGCCATGACACTCGCCGATCCGGTCTTGAAGCCGCCGGGAGCACACCCTTGTAAGATCAACGATATGGGTCGACTAGCCATGTCACAAATTCTGCACTCCGTACGAAGTAATCACAGAGGGGCTCCAACGTCAGGTATTACCACCAAATTCTCTCGAACATTTATAAAGAAGTCGGTATATCTTCATTTATCAATGCTTTCCTATTTTGTGCAAGGAGTCTTTTATACACCTCTTACTTTTCTCACGCCAGGGAGAAAAGCCTTGTTACCGAGTACCAACTCCCATGTTCATGTACACCTTCGAGAGCTCGGCATACGCCTTATAAAATTTGATAAAAGACTGTCTTGCATATTAACTCTTGTGACATGATTCAGAGACTCGTTTCTTGAACTATTTAAATAACTCATATTAAGTCGCGCACTGTTGCTGCTATTAAAGTCGATGTGTATGATATAATATCCTGTCGTTTGGAAAATAAAGGTCAGATGCGGGTTTGGAGAATACCATTAACATGAAGATAGAGCAATTAAATACCAAGGACTCAGACTTGTAAGAATGGTTTTAAATTGAAAGGAATTAAACTGAATAACATGCTGGCCTTGTATACCAATTGCAAGTATCATATAATAATGGCTGATGCTTTGGACGAAAAGCTTGGTCTTGACAGCCCAGGCCGTTGAAATCCAAGTAAACATGCCAAAAAAGACTTAAAGCTGTTTCAAGATGTGATTTTCATAGTGTTGCCAAGGACTCGCTCCAATGGGATGCCAATTATAAAATAACCCTCTAGCATCTTCCAGGGGTGAAAGAGCCAACACGGCAAAGTCTGACGACGAATTATTCCAGTCCAAGCTCCCCCTTCAGGCGAGGCACAATCGTCCCCTCGTTCCACGTCCAGATCAGAGCGCTGTTATGGCCCGCAAACGCCGCCCCAGTCCAGTATGTGTTACCGGAGCCCTGGAGTGCCAGCAACTTGGTGTAGAAACCGGCCCTGATGTCTTCGGCCGTGACGCGCACATTGTACGGCGTGTGGTTGGAGGTGTACGGGAACGTGACGGTCTCGGCTGCGTCTTCCGGAACGGCACCCGCCGCCGCCAGGGTGGCCAGGTTCTTGCGGACGAGGTCCTTTCCTTGTTCATCCGTGACGTCGCCGCTGTCGAAACCCCCGCCGATCAAGACCTCTTCAGGCGATCCGGCGTTGACGAAGACATTGTTCCCCGGAATGATGGGCTGGTTGAAGGGGGTCTGGGCTCCAAAGTTGATAAGCGAGCCGTTGAAGCCGGGGACCCGGGCCACGCCGGCAAAGTAGCCAAGGGAGAAGAACTTGGAGAAGATGGCCCGCTCTTGCTCGTCGAGGTCAAAGGCGCACATGTTGCTCAGTGTCGGCGGAATGGCAATGAGAAGCTTGCGGGCACGGATCATGGTAGGGGCCTTGTCGGGCTCGGCAACCAGGAGGGTGACACCGGTCGAGTTGGAGTGACGGTCGACGCTGAGGATGGCGGTGCTCAAGAGGACGCTGGAGCCCAGCTCCTCCAGGGCCTTGTCGTAGAGGCTCCTGGCGTCGCCAGTGCCGGAGAAGATGTACTCTCCTTCAAGGATGCTGCTCAGAAAGCCAGGTCCGAGGCTCTTGAGGCCGTACAGGGCCGGGATGGTCGTGAGGTTGCCCGTATACCAGTTCAGCCGGGCGACAATGGGAAGCAGGGCAGAGAAGCCGTACTTGTCTGCGAGCTGGCTGAAGGGAAGGTACAGCTCCTCGGGAACGGGGTCTGGGACGAAAAAGCCCTGGTCGATCCATGCGTACTTGCTCAGGACATTCTGGGTGTAAGCTTGCGCGGCGGCTTCAACAGCCTGCTGCTGGGCCGTGGCGTCTGCGGCATCTGTGGGTGGGATGCGCGTGCCCAAGGCAAAGTCATACAACTCTGCTGACAGTGGTTTGGAAGAAAAACCGGTGGCCAGGGTGGAAGTTATCGTGGGAACTCCGAGGCGTGCGAAGTAGCGCTTGACCAGCTCCGTCTTCTCAAAGAGGACGACGCCGACGTTGCTGGTTACGCCGGTGTCAGGGTTGATATATGTTTCCGCATGGCCGCCAATCTGGTCCTTTTTCTCGATGACGACGACACTGGCGCCGGCATCCTTCAAATGAATTGCGGCGTGGATGCCGCCAGCGCCGCCGCCAACGATGGCGACATCAACATCGACCACGTTCGGCTCTGTGTGGCATCTTGACCCTGCACATGCTCCGAGCCACGGGGGTAAAACGGTGACAAATTGCGAGAATCTCATCATGTGTATACTGTGTAAGGATGAACAAGGCCTGCGTTTAACTTGTCAATCGTCGAGCGCGGCCCTATTTATCCCATTTCGCGGCGAGGCGCCGGATCCGGGCATCTTGTGTGACAAGGGCGAAAGGCATATAGCAACGACTCCCGAATTCATCTAATAACAGCAATAGTGGGCCACTACGAGACCTTGGTACCGTCTGCATGTAGTGTCTGGTTAAAAAAATCCAGCATAGTGCCGGCACCGTAAAAGGCTATCAATTGATGGTGTTACGCGATACCGGCATAGTGCCCGCACCGCTACAGGTCCCCATAGAACCTTACTACTAAGTCTTTGGTATTAAAAGTCCTTGGTTTTCCAAGAGGAAGGGAGGGACGAGTAGCCGCTATATATATATTAAGGGAACAGCTGTGCCTCAGGTTTCCACCGGGTCATGTGTTTATAAACTGTGTGACCTTGAGTCCCATTATCGGCGATGCCCCTTTATTGCGCTTTATTATTGGGTCCTAACCGCGTGACATGAACCCACCTGTCAGAGACGTATTAATACTTTCAAGGTTCTTTTTTCCTATGCAACAAAAAAGGTAGCAAGATAAAATACACGTTTATGATTTAATACGTATTATATATTACAAAGTATATTTACGAAGTACACGAGGGCTACGATCACGACACCTTGGGGCACGAGGCTCACCAACTTCTTGTACAAATAGAACCCCCCATGTCCCCAAGCCTTGAAGAAAGCCAAAGACCCTTGATACTACCGAAGACTATTAGTAGCTGAATTGAGTTATTGCTCTGCCATCCAACTATGCCACCACGGTAATACTATGGGAACGTGCTGGGCACCAGAGCCGCCACTACTATTGGCTAATAACGTAGCCAGGCAATTAGACCGAGATCGGCTAGCCTCAGCACTAGTGCGAATTTGCCCTGCACCAGACTCTTTGTGGACTAGTCTCACTACCTGATCGTAACTATGTGCCCCGCACAAAGTCAACTCCCTGCGTTGTTCAAGCTCAACCGGGTAATCGATTCATAAGCCGTCGTCGATATCAATGATTCTTGCGAAATCACTCAAACTGCTCCATGCCGCTTTAATCACAAACCGTGTTTTGTTTGGAGTGGAAATAGCAAGATGCCGTTGCAGGCTGACACTCGCAGGGCTAGGAGGACGCCCAACGCGTAAGAAACCGCCTCTTCACATTCTGCAGCTTGCGACATGCCGACCATTGCCCGTTTCCACCATAGTTGCCGAATGTGCAGTAAAAATGTGATTGACTGATTTGTTTCCATAGCTGTGCGGCATGCCGCCAAAGCAAGATCAAATGTTCCGGAAGGCAGCCGTGTCAAAGTTGTCAGCGACGCCTTGTTCCATGCAAGTTCACGGACGCGGGCAGCCACAAAGTCGTCGTGACAGGCAAATACCTCGAGGATCTACGGAGGCGAGCGGAAAGACAACAGCCGTCGCCTTCAACAACAAGGGATTATGAGCCGCAAGTGCATGCACCGAGCCAACCAAGACTGTCTTCAACCACAGAGTCATCGCCGCCTCTGGTGTCCGGCAAGACGCCGCCAGCCACGCATGCCGCCTCCAGTACGAGTATGTTCCCCAGGGCAAAAAGGACATTGAATAATGCCCTCGGCCCGGATAGCGACATTATTACCCCAGATTACTGCCCACCTGATGGTTGCAGGCATCTCACGTCTCCCGTGTCAACGTCGGCCGGCCAGAGCAGTCTGCAGGCCGAGGAATGCCCAGATGTCGCGATACAACCACAAAGCGAGCCACAGAGTGAGCCAGAGTTTCGGTTGCGCACAGATCCGTTTGTCATACCTTCAAGGACGATTCCGAACTTCCAAAGAAACAGGAGACAATGGAGTAAGTCGGCACCAAAAACCGCCTATGTCTTTGGATCGTGACTGATTCGTCTTTGGCTTTGGCAGTCTGGCTCTCTCCCTGGTCAACATGGTCCTTTACGGTGCGTCTCATGTTGACATTGGGCGAGAAGCTCCGGCCAGGAAGCCCTTCGCTTCCGCAGAACGTGCTCGACACAGAGGTATACGAGTTCCCGTGGCCGTCTTTTTCGGCTTCAGAAGTAAACATCTCAGGTCTACCATCACTCAATCATGCACTGTATCTCTTTACGACTGTGAAATTCCATCTCGGGCAGACCTATCGACTGTTTGATGAAGTCGAGTTTGAGAGCGAGATCAAGGACTTTTATGCAAACGCGGTACAAAATGTGTCACAGTACCGCGTGTGGTTCATCAAGTTTCTCCTCGTGTTAGCCTTCGGCACGGCTTTTCACACATCTCACACGACGGCCCAGGAACCACCGGGTGCTCGCTTCTTTTCGAGGGCCATGGCCCTCATGCCGGGCCCTGGCTGCATGTGGAAAGAGAGCATGCTGGGGATTGAAATTTTGGCCATGGCGGGCCTGTACCTTTTCTGTATCGACGACAGAGAGTCGGCTCATTGCTATGTAGGTCGCCCCCCTTATGTTCTGGCGACTCAGGAAACACCTTGACTGGTTCTAATTCATCTTGCCAGCTCAGCAATGCGATACGCATCGCCCAAATGGAGGGCCTTCATACACAGCTTCCCCAAGAAGAGCTTGGCGCGGAAAAGGTGACGCATTGCCGGGACCTCTGGTGGACATTGTACATTATGGATCGTCACTTTTCCTCGTCGCTCGGACTGCCCATGTCGGTTCAAGACGGTGACATAACCACACCTGTCAACCCGCCGAATGTAGGTTCGCAAAGTGACAGTGCGCGTAGTCTTCAGGTCAATCTCTCTCACCTAATGTCCATCATCGTCACAAGTAAGGCTCTGACATGTGTTATTTCTCGTCCCTTGCGCTAATACTCGGCACGTAGCGGTCTATCTGCCCGCCCGAACCCCCCTGACGTCCTTCTTGGAGCAGACTCGATCTATCCTGCACACCCTGGCTCATCATGCACAGGAAATAGAAAGAATCATACGTCTCAAGTTTGACAATTCACCAGGAGCCATGCCCAGAGAGACGCATTATCTGACCATGTTGTACCATCAGGTTCGACCTCATCGATGTTATACCCCTTGTCATCTACACCGTGCTTATGTTTTACCATAGTGTGTCATATTTGCGACTCGTCCGCCGCTTCTTGCCGCCCTCAAAGAGCGGTCAGAGTTGCTAGGCCATCCCGATGATGAGAACTGGGATGGCTTTTTGGCCCAAACGGCCACTGTCATTTCTGCTGGCATCAAATCAGCCGCCAAAACACTCCAGATTCTGTCCAAAGAATACAGCATGTTGGGTATGCACCGCGTGTAAACATGGTAGTCGGCTCAGCTGTCTGACACGATATTCCAGAAGTGTTTCTACCGTACGATGTTGAATTTGCTTTCGGGGCCGCGCTTCACCTGACCATGGCCAGCGCCGTCTTCCCCGACGTGGTGGACTATCAGCATTGCCGACACCTTTCTCACCAGATTCTTCACGAGTTGGTCTCTAGAGGCAACCGCATCGCAAGGGCGAGGACGGCCGAGCTGAAATACTTGGAAACCCTGTGCGCCGAGTTGGCCGTCCAAGGAAGGAGACAGGGCCACCAGACTTTGACATTGTCCCATTTGGAGAGCGAGCCGATGGACGTATGGGGCGCTGACGCTGGAAACGAGGCTAGGTTGACTGTGGGCGATCAGAATTTAGGCGCGGGCATGCCGGAACCCGATGACTCCCTGCAAGATCTTGGCCACAATACGTCGAGTAACATGGATTTGCTCAATAGCATTGGCATCTCGGCTGACAATTTCTTCTCTATAATACAACAGATGCCAGATCCGGAGACACTGTCGGAAAGCATATTGGACTGGGATTTATGGAAGGAGGCAACTTGAGTAAGCACCGAAGGGGGGAGTACTTCTTGCGAGCTATATAATTTGTTAGAAAGCCTGAAGAAATACATCACTTGGTGGCATCAAGACCACGGAACGAGGGCATAGGGCTCTATTCTATTAAATATGCGGATAAGTGCTACTATACTGAACGATCGCCATCGCATTGGTTCCCGTTTCAAATCTAAATATGTAGAATGTATGTGAATGTAACAAGTGGTTGAACTTTTGTAAGAAATAGGTCGTGTCGTATGTATTGTGGCTGCCTCTGTAGGATCACGAGTTATCCAAAAGATCCATGGCCAAGCTTCTGGAATCATTCATCCCAATCGCTGTATTGCACCTGAGAGTTTACAGAAACGTAAAATCATTTACAGGATCCGTCTGTAGGATCCTCTCCTTCCAATTTGACACACTACTCAATTAGCATCATTGCGACTTGAAATTGCATACAGCAGGCAAACTTACCCGACTACCTCCACACGGCTTTGGGCAGCATGTCTGACCAGAAGGACATCCACTTTCTAAACAGCTTGTCCATTCGCAGTCGGAGGAGATCCCCCCAGTCGGACACCTCCGATCCCAGTCATGAGCAGCCACGACTGAGCTCAGAACGAGCGCCAAGATGGTTGCTGAAATCTTCATATTGAAGGATATTATGATGTTGTGATGGTGACTTTTTCTCAATTGTACCGGTTCAAGATCAATTAAGAGTTGAAGAAGATGGTTTGCTGGATGATGAGCTCGAAACATAAAAGTCCGAGGCAGAGATTAAATACTGCCAACGGGCCGTCGGTACTCGGTGCAATTTTTCGGCGTGTAGCCTCATAGTTCCGGGCTAATAGGCTCGTATGACTCGGTTTGCATGATTTGATCTTATGAAATAATGCAGGAAGAGAAAAGCCCGGAGCCCATGCCGCGATGGCTTGGAATGCCATTGGTTGAGGGCACGCTCGGGTCACAAGCGTGCTGACGCCAGATGCATGTAAGGCCACGAATCATCATTTGCACACGGAAATATCTGTCAAGGAACAGGGAAACAGCCCCCACGTAAGCACATCATGCTGTTGAGTAAAAATGGGATAAATTTAAGGGTTCAAATGATCGTCAGCGGCCCCAAAGGACTTGCAGGGGTCCCCAACCGGCTATAAAAGCCTGGGGTTACATTTGCAGGATTTTTTGTCAAGCAACTCAGACTTTTCATCATCAAAAGAACCATCAATCGAGGCCCTAGAACGCTTCCCAAATTATCGTCATTTTCCACGACGTAAAATTGCTCGTCAACACTCAACAATTGGTTGAGGGTAAGACGGAGCCATAAGCGTGCCGACGCCGCATGCGTACGAGGCCACGTATCATCGCCTGTATGTACATGTAACTATCTGTCAAGGTGCAGGGCAAGAAGCCCATGTCAGCACATCTTACGCAAACTTCCGAGTATTCATGCTTATTTTATGGCTGATCGTCGGGCGATTCCCAGACTCTCTACCTGTCCGCCCCCGCCAATTGTGTGTCGCTCAGAGTGACTGAACACAACCAAACAAGAGTCGACCCCAATGGCAAAGGGTCAGCAGACCTCCCAGTTATGGAAGTGGCAAGGATATTATCATGCAACTAAGCCTCTGTGCGGCTGATCGACACCACGCCCGAGCATCCGGTTCCAGATCAGTGGCTTGGTTTGCCCTTTGCAACTTGACGGTAAAGAACGACGACAGTGTTGTCCATCCCTGAGGATGGTCTGTTGAAAAATCGTGGGCTGTCAAATGTCCCAGAGTCTGTTTCGCGGAATCTCGGTGATTTCCGTGTCGCTTATATGCCGAATGTAACCATGGAGATTATGAACAGTCATGCACCAACCAAGACGGCGTTGCCCGAAAAACATGCACAAGGCATGCAAAACCTTGTATCCCATCGCGCTGCAGGAGAGGTGGTTGTCGTAAGATTATCCCTCGACGTAGCGTGTGAGGCGCAGCAACTGTATTTGGGCGTACAAGTCGGCATGATTTCTACATCTTGGGTTTGGGTTTTGTCTGCAGGTGTTGTGGCCGGGATACCAAGCCATCCACGATGACGACATGCACCGGCGTGTCCGTCCCGTCGCGCTAGCCATGTAACCAGACTTGATTACCTGTCCAGGATGGCTGGTTGACAAGGGGTTCGGTAGTTGAGGCTTGTTTCATCTCATAAAGATGTTGGGAACCAATGAAATGCGCTGCCTCGTCTGACAGGAACATTACTAGCTCGGAGCAAGCGTTTACGCCAGTCTGGCAGTAGACCAATAGGGGAAACTAGTCATCAAATTTAGATGTAGACGTTTTTCCACGCCACGTGGCTTTTTCCACTTCAGAGTGTCAACTCTTTGGCAAGGCTCGACGTTTATTGGCCCATACCGGGTGAGATGCGACCGACGCGGACGTGGAAATTGTTGTGCAAAGTAGAGTGAAGAAGTAAAACATGATGTCACGACACATAATTGGGATAATGGAGGCTAATTCGTTAGGAGAAATAAGGTAGGACTGTTATTGCTTTCCTGCCGCGGGCCCTCTCATCAAATTAAGCAACCAACTTGTTTACTTTCGCGACTGAATTCGATGCCGAGACAGCAACGGGCCAATTCAATATGTGCGATTTGATGCATCAAAGTAGTACTGCCCATGCTGACACCAGAAAGGAGACATGCTTATCGACATTAGCAGTCTAGCCGCTCATTTTTCTGCTCCTGCATGCATTGCATACGCGGCCTCCAAGTTCGCACTGGGAGGGCTATTGGAAACACTGGCTAGAGAGATCGATGTACTCTGAAGCAAGATTATTGTTGTCAGTGACCTTGTATCCAATTTTATATACCCTTAAACCACATATCAACGCCGATGACGAAACTCCAGCCGGAGAGCTCGTTCAGCCCCAGGTATACGCAAATGGAAAGCAGAGAGGAAACCTAATCAAAGGTGCAGAAGCTGCTCCGAATATGTCCATCGGCACCGTGAATCATGTATTTGACAGAAATGTAGACTGGCAAGTTTTCAGACTCATCGTGGGGTGGGATATCGTAAAAGTTGGAACGCACAAGATCGGATTCCTGTCGAGAGGTTTTGCCAAGACTATTGACGTCGTTTTGGATTTAGATATTTAGGGAGACCAGTCTTGGCATTGGTAATATAAACTTAATTCGGCAACACTCGCATCTAATTTGTAATAAAGGAATGACTGTAACAAGGGCTAGAGGCTTGGAGCAATTACTCAATTCATCTAATAACAGTCTTTGGTATCAAAGGTCCTTGGTTTTCCTCAAGGCCTTGAGGGACCGAAGATGTCCATTTATACAAGAAGTCGGTAAGGACCTTTTGCCCTAATCCCGTGACCGTTGCCCTTGTGTAACCAGCCATTTCCTGTAACAATGACTGTCCCAGAGACATCGTTTTTCTGCCTATATCAACAGCAAAAGCTGCGCTGACCTGGCCAGCGACGTGGCTTTCCGGAACCTCTACTTTGAGTCGATTCATAGCAACTGAGCCAAAGAATACACAATCCCAAGATAAAAATCAGGCGGAACCATTGATTTGAGAGTTTATCAAAGATTCTGACTCTCAGAGAATTGTGGGCGAGAAGCCAGAAATCCAACAGATGCTCAGGACTTCACAAATGCACGGGGAGCTTTGCCACCGGGAAAAAGATAGTCAACCGTCTCTCCAGCTTCTACAAAGTCTCCACATATCTTCTATCTTCATAATCATCTCGCTACAGCTATTCTTAATTTACTCATTGCACAAGTCTGCCTTGGCAGTTTCTCCAGCCCAAGCTCGTCGAATCAGTTCGCGAATCCATTGTTTCTCCAGCGGACGCGGGTTCGGGTACTGATTACCCGCGGCAATCTCAGTCGCCTTTTCGATATCGCCCTCCTCCATGCCCAAGTCCTTCAGTGCCCGCGGCACCCCCAACTCTTGCAGCAACAGCTCCAGACCGCGTAGAGCGTCTCCATTGCTTCCGGGGAAAACAGTAGCCAACTTGGCCATCTGCTCCGGTATGGCAGGCGCATTATACGACAGCGCATGCGGCAGCACGACGGTGTGTGTCTCTGCATGGGGGAGTGCAAACGACCCCCCGAGCACATGGCACAGCTTATGGTGAAGCCCCATGGATGAGCTCCCCAGGACAGCGCCGCAAAGCCAAGCGCCGTAAAGAGCCTCCTCCCTTGGCGCCTTGGATTCCGGGCTGCGGACAATCTGTGGCAACGCCGCTGCCAGCGCCTTGATGCCCTCGAGCGCAAGCGTCGAAGTGATGGGGTTGGCATTCGTCGCGTAGAGCGCCTCTACGGCGTGGGCAATGGCGTTGATTCCAGAAGTACTACAGATGGCGGGCGGCAGCGTCATGGTAAAGTCTGCGTCGTAGATGACGACTGCGGGCAAAATCCTGGGATCCGATCGCGTCGTCTTCTTGCCATTTTGCGTCTCGCCGAGAATGGGCGTCATTTCCGAGCCCGAGTACGTCGTGGGTATGCTGATATGGGGTACTCCTGTGCGAATGGAGACGGCTTTGCCCAGGCCGACGACTGAGCCGCCGCCAATGGAAACCACGCAGTCGGCGGCGACGGAGGCGAGAAAGGCGGTTGCTTCTTCGGTCACAGAGGTCGGCGTGTGTGCTTTTGCGTGGGGGAAAGTGCCGGCTATAGTGATGGCGGCGGCTTGGATGATGTCAGACAGCTGATTTGAGAAGTTGCTCTTCCCGGGCGTCGCGAGGAGAAGCGGTCGAGAAACATTGAGACGCTCAATCTCGGCGGGGAGTTTCTTGACAGAGCCGGAGCCAAAGATGACTCGGCTTGGAAGGACATTGTACTCGAATTCCTTCATCTTGTTGGTGAAGTGTGCCGAGATTTGGAAATGCGCTTGTCGAGCGTGAATGGGAAATGGAATCAAAGGCGCGAGTACGTGACGGGTGCGTCCGGCGCCGGCTAATGCATTCGGTAGCATCGAGTGTCTAATCAGTATATAAGCACATGATGCGCGATGCACCGGGTGGAGTGGGAGAATCTGTTACTCGCTTTTGAGACGGCCTGACGCTTGATCAGCATACATACACGTGCATCGGAGCCCCATGGGGAGTCCGGATCGGAAGTTGGAAGCTGCTTCCGGAAGAGGAGGCGGGGTTTCCGGAGATGCCGGGCCCGGCACATGCCGAGCGTCTTGGTACGGCCAATAGCAACTTGAATGATTAAAAGCAAGACGCCGCCCGGCTGCCGGCGCGCAGTCTTAAGCCCTGTTTCCGCCTCGAATGTAGAAGCGCGCCGCAAGTTGAGACCAACCTACGTTATCCTATCCATTCAAACACACATTTCGCACCATGGCCGCTCCCGTCAACTTGAAAGATCTTACCACGGACAACATCACAGAAAATGTCCACGCCATCAATTCGCAGTGCGGCAGTCTGCGATTGAAATATATCCTAGAGCGGACGGTCGCACATCTGCACGAGCTCGCCAGGGAAACGAGACTGACCACAAACGAATGGATGACAGCCATCCACTTCCTAACCCAAGTTGGCCAGATTTCATCAGACGTCAGACAGGTATGAAGGCTGCGCATCCACAATGGCACTCAAAGCTCACCTCTCGCCAGGAATTCATTCTACTATCAGACGTCTTGGGACTGTCTCTTCTCGTGGATTCAATCGATCATCCCAAACCAAAGGGCAGCACCGAGGGCACGGTCCTGGGGCCCTTCCACACAGAAGAGGCCGAACACGCCAGCGCCGGAAGTCTCATATCGCATGACCCCGACGGCGAGCCCCTCCTCGTCCTCTGCACCCTGAAAGACACCGACGGAAACCCCATCTCGGGTGCCGAAATCGACGTGTGGGAGACGGACTCAAAGGGCTTCTACGACGTGCAATACGCAGAGAGGGGCGGGCCGGACGGCAGGGCCGTACTGACGAGCGATGACCAGGGAAACTTTTGGTTCAAGGCCATTGTCCCGGTGCCGTACCCCATCCCACACGACGGGCCGGTAGGGAAGCTCCTCAAGGTGCTGAATCGCCACCCCTACCGGCCGAGCCACATGCACTTCATGTTCAAGAAGGGCGGGTACGATCCTCTCATTACGTAAGTCGACGAATAATCTCAAAAGTAGCTTCCTTGGATATCTACTGACATGCATCTTCAGCGCGCTTTATCTCAAGGACGACCCGTATGAATGTACCGATGCCGTCTTTGGCGTCAAGGACTCGCTCGTAGTGGAGTTGAAGAAGGTTGAGGATGAAGAAGTAGCAAAGAAGTACGATGTCAAGCTGGGTTCTGCTCTGATTACCTATGACTTTGTCCTGGTCACGGATAAGGCTGCGGCCGCACTGCGCAGACAAAAGGCGGAAGAAGCCCTGGCGGGTTTGGGGCGTACATTCAGATTCATTGACGACCTTCCTGTTCCTGATGTAGATTAGAACCATATATATTGTTTCGATAAACATGAAAGCAATAATTGACAATTTGTGACAAGGGTTAGTGGAGGGCTTGGAGTCAATGGCTCGATTCATCTAATAATTGTCTTTGGTATTCAATATCCTTGCACATGTGGTTTTCTTCAAGGCCTAGATAACCAAAGAGCTCAATTCATATAAAAAGTCGGTGAGACGCTTGTGCGCTAGATTTCGTAATGACAGCTCTCGTGCAACATCCGTGGCACGATCCAATCCATTTATTCAGTAAATATTTACAGGAACTAGCACCATCACTCGACTAGCCCAACCAACCACCTTACACCATCATCGAAATTAGATGAACGTCTAGCCCCTCCCCATACAAGCTATCGGACGGGAATGCCGCAAATTCCTGGTCCGACACATCCTTATCTGCTGCCGTGAAATCCCGCAGCAAGTTTGGATCTATAATAGACGCCAATAGCGCAGGGTCCTGTCCAGGAACAGCATGGGAAAACAAGGTCCTCGACAAATTGTTTCCCGGCTGATTCGCCATACCACTCACACCCAGCTGGCCCTGCGATTCGCCGTATTCCTGCTCAGGGCCAGCCACTTCCAACCGAGCAGATTGATCCGACCGGCTCTCAACACACGCCCGCGCCACCTCCAACCCTTCTCGTATCAAATTCGCACTCCGTCGAGCCACAGCCGCTTCTTCCATGGATTCAAGAATATCCTGCGCCTTGATGACGTCGTCGAGAAGCTCGTCACCAGACACGCTCGTATGGCCAAGCATGACAATGTACAGGACAATCATGCCAGCGTACAAGGTATACGTCGAGTTGTACCACCACGTCCGAAAGTAGTGCCGGTTGGTGTAGGCGTCGTACATGACGCGGATCGTGTCCCGAGCCGCGTCCAGACAAGAGCCCACGTGTCCCGACAACTGTGCCCGCGTCCTGCTCACGGGGGCCTCTAGAAAGAGCCGATGCAGGACGATCCTGGCGTTCAAATACCGCAAGTGCAGGACGAGCTTCTGCTTTGCCGCCCACTCTGCTTCACGGAAAGACAGCCGGCTGAAATCGAGGTACTCTGGTAGCCGGCCCTTCCAGTCTCCCAGGAGCGCATCGAGTTCCTTGGCAACTGCAGACTTTTGCAGCAAAGTGAGGCCCTTTGAGTCGTAGTACAATTCTTTCGAGATGCGTCTCAGAATAGCCGCAAAGTGAACCATTTCGTTAATCATGGCCACGCTGCGGTTTTCGAATTCAGACTTGTTGGAGGCGGTGGATCCTTGGTCTCGGATGCGAGGCAGGCTGATTTGGTAGTTTCGCGGCTTTCCAAGGCTGTCGCGGCGGCCGGCGCTGCAGCTCATGTCTATCTCGTGGGAATAGATGCACCACCAGGTTCGCCGCGCGGCCTTGTGGTCCTCGATGGAGCTGGGCATGGATTCTCTGGCTATTCCAATGGCGAGGGCGGTGCGGACGGCGTGCCCGCAGTACATGTAGCAGGCGTGCGGCTTGAGAGAGTTTTGGCAGTACAGCGACTTGATACAGGTCAACATGGGATGCTCACAAGACCGTGGCCGAGGAGTGACTCACCATTAGAAGAAGAGTTTGGGCGCTTTCTAAGGAGCAGACTTCAAACATGTCTCCGAGCAAAGCCCTGGACTTTCGGAAGTACTTTCTCGACAGTGCCTGGCTGGAAGGGGCTGAGCTCGAGTCTTCACATTGTGTTGGCTGCTTGGTACATGAGCTTGTATCTGGCTCAAAGTTCTGGGTTATGCTGGGGTCAGCGATGAGCGCCCCGACCGCTACCACGATGTTGTACAGGGCCAAGAAGTGCCTGAGGTCCTTGTTCGTTTCAAGTGGTGTCTGTACACCCCATATGACCTCCTCGCATCTTGCTGTAAACCCAATGGGATCAAGCATGGGGTGGATGTGATGCAGATTGCTCATATATACACGGACGTATTCTCGCTCTAACCCCTTCTTAGAAGCCTGTAGAGGACTATCGGGGACGGGGTTTCCCTTGGTGGTGACGTGAGCAGACGACTGGAGATTGCTGGTGCTCTCTCTACCGGCGCTATGTTTGGGAGTGGATGTGTGGCCGTCATGGTGCATTAATTCCGTATGACTTTCGTTTCTAGTGTGGCCCGGAGCAGGAGGAGCCTCCGCAGAAACGCCTTGTTGATTTTCTGCAACATGTGGTGTTTTTGGCCTCGACGGCGGCTCCAGCGATTCTTCATTTGAAAGAAGGTTGACAATGGAAACCGGTGATGGAGCAGTGAGACCAGGTCCCGAAACAATGCCTCCAGATGTCCATGGGCTACTCTGATCCCGAAAGGAGGACGGCTCGCTGGCCCTGCCGCTGGCGGGAGAGAGATATGACGTCTCTTTGAGGCCGCCGGAGTTGGGATGCCCAGGGAGATGCTGCTGAGCATACGCAAAGAATTGATTGAGAAGCACAAAGTTAGACGACGTGCCGTAAAACTCGGTTCCGTGAGTGTGCTGGTTGACGTGGCCTACTACATCGGCATTGTTCGATGGTAGCGGATGCTGCGCAAAGGCTTTGGCCGAATATGAGCAACATTTCGTCTAGGTAGCTTTGGTGAGAGGGAAGAGGCTTGAACTCACCTACACGGTCTGATTCTTCAGAGTGTTCCAAGGTCTGGCTCCCCCTCGGCGGCTCATCTCTGCCATCCCGAGCAGACGGGAGGGTTGGCAAACGACGTTGCGGGCTTTCCGCACCCCGTCGGTCCAAACTTGGGACACGGCTATTTCTACTCCTAAGATTTCGTCTTCGAAGTCCATACGTGCACTCCTCGAGGTGCTTGATGCAGTTGGCGCACGGCTGTCTCTGGTCACACCTGGCCTTCTTAGCACGACATCGCTGACACGCGTGCGACGCGCGCGGCAGGTTACGCGGGCCGGGCAGAGGCGGATTTGGCTCATCCATTCCTGGACGTGATGATGCAGCAGAAGGCAGATGTTGACGGCATTCCTTCACGTGTGGTTGAATCCCGATTGATAAGCCAGGATGGCGAGGTGGCCGGAAATCTTCGGTCCTCTTTTGCCTCCCAGAGTCCGGTTGGAGATGCGCCCACTCACTTCCCTGGCAATCCATTATGGAGCAATTTGTAATTCCCCCGCCTCCGAAAGAAGCTAGAGGGTCATGACCGATGCAACAGCCCTTGATGACATTGGTTGACGTTTGGTGGCGTCAGGGTTTCATCCGGGGCCCCAACTTCCGGCCGGATAAGTCGTCAAATATCCCAGCCGGAAGCCGGAAGTTGATGAAAGAACGGGCGGAAAGCGCAAGAATAGCTCTCTTTTTAAGTTTTCAAGTGAGTTCTTCTTGTCATCGATTTTCCTTTGTTCTTTCTTCTATACTTTAACGACTCCGAATCCAATTCTCAGCCCGGCTGCAAAGTCTGATTTGCTCAATTGCGAAACGGCGTCGAATACAGGCCTTGACGAGAATCACATCCAGTTCGCAGAATGCCCGTCTTCCAAGAAACTTCAACCGCCGCAAGAGATCTCAGAATCTTGCCGTCGCGTGCCCCTCCGCTGCCAAGACTTTCTCACAAGCGCGACGACAGTGCAAGCTCCGAGGGCAATCATGAGGTGGTAGTTATAGGTGTAAGCAACATACTTCCGACAAAACACTCGCATTGGCCACTTACAAACCGATACTAGGCTGGGCCGAGCGGTCTTTTCCTGACCCTGTTACTCGCCAGGTATGGAATCACAGACTCTTCGCTTGTCTGCCTAGACTCCAAGCCGGGGACATTAAAGGCCGGCCAGGCGGACGGCCTGCAGCCCCGGACGTTGGAGGTGCTCCAGAGTCTCGGGATAGCGGACGAAGTAATCAGCGAGGGGTGCCATATGGAGGAGGTGGCGTTTTGGAACCCGGTGGAAGCAGTCGCGCAAAGCAATGGCAGCGGCGTTCAAGTCGCCAAGGGCATAGAGCGAACCAGCTTCGTCCCTGATGTCAGTGTGCCTGCGCGCTTCCCTTTCGAAGTCACCATTCACCAAGGGCGCATCGAACGTATTCTCCAAGAGAACCTGGATCTTTATGCGCCGAACAACACAATCCGAAGGTCGCATCGCTTCCTCGAGTACACATTCGATGACAGCCAGCCCGACTTCCCCATCCTGGTCAAGTATGAATATGACCTCGCGGATGGGACGACGCAACAGGGCACCCTTCGAACAAAGTACCTCGTAGGAGCAGACGGTGCCCGCTCACTTGTGCGAAAGTGCATGGGTCTCCAACTCCAGGGCGAGACGACGGATCACATCTGGGGGGTGTGCGACTTTGTTGTCGACACCGACTTTCCCGACATTCGCAAACGGTGTGCGGTTCACTCGGACGCAGGCTCCGTCATGGTGATTCCTCGAGAGCGAATCGCCACTGGTGACTATCTCACTCGCCTCTACGTCCAGGTACCCGGGGAGGTTGCCCAGGATCGAGACTGTGAAACGGACAAGAAATCAGCCGACAAGAAGAGACGTGGCGCCGTCACCTTGGAGTACATCTTTGAGCAGGCGCAGGCCGTTTTTGCACCATACAAAATTGACATCAAGCAAGGTACAGCGCCCGACTGGTGGGCCGCATATCAGATCGGCCAGCGCATGACGCCCAAGTTCTCTGCCCGAGCCAACGATGGCGTGGACAGAGTGTTCATCGTGGGAGACGGTACGTCGAACCCGTATACTTTATGTCTATGACAAATGCTGACCTGGAAAAGCTTGCCACACGCACAGTCCGAAAGCCGGGCAGGGCATGAACGTGTCCATGATGGACTCTTACAACCTGGCTTGGAAGCTTGCCCACAGCCTGCACGGACTGACGCCTCGTGTGCCTTCTGGCGCAGCAGACGCTGTTCTAGAGACCTTTGAAGAGGAGCGGGTGGATATCGCTCGTCAGCTCATTGAGTTTGACACGCAGTTTTCTCACATGTTTTCCGGGCAGATTGGCCCGGCGGACGCCGAAGCCGCGGGCCTCACGCACGACGAGTTTCTCCGTGTTTTCAGTGAAGGAAATGGCTTCACTAGCGGTTGCGGTCTTCACTACAAACCCAACAGGCTTGTGAGAGTACCTGTCGATACTGCCGGGGAGGTTTCTCAGGCGGATTCGCTCTGTGGCGCGTTGACGCCCGGCAGGCGGCTGCTCGATGTCCAGGTGAAGCGTTATGCGGATGCCAACACTCGACACCTTCAAGATGGTATGCTCTTTACGGGTTTCACTCGGTGCAGGATGGACATGAGCTGACTTTACTTGTAGAAATGCCGTCAACGGGCCGCTACCATGTGCTCTTGTTTGCGAGCAACGACCTTCTTGACAAGTGCGGTGCTTCTCAATCAGCTATAGTATCGTCCATTGATATAATCCACAAGTTCCCGGCGGGCGCCATCAATCTCGTACTGCTCCATCCATTGACGGAGCGATTCGAGTGGGCAGATTTGCCTCCCAGCGTCAAGACATTTGCCGAGATGCGGACATATGGATTGGCCAAGAACGAGGATGCGTACAAGGTGTTTGACGTGCCCAAGGGTGAGGGAATTATTGCAATAATCAGGCCTGACGGCTACGTTGGCATGCTGGCGCCACTGTCGAATCCTAAACTGGTAGAGGATTATTTCCATGGTTGTTTAGTTAGCATTTAAATTCTCCTTCTGCATCTTGTAATAATACAAAAGCCGTGTTTCTGCAGGTACATAACACCGTGATGCCAACGAACGAGTTGTCCTAAGGGTAGGCAAAGCGGCGGTGGCCAGGGAAGAATATGTCTGGTATTATTCCGGCCTTTATTAGCCCGCCGAAATTGAAAGCTGCTGCTGAATTTGGGCTCGTTGAAGCCGTTCAAGCTGTTGTTTTTCTCGCAGTGGCCTGCAGCTGGCTTGGACATCAACACCAAATTGTGAGGTTCGCGATGCTGCACACGTGCCTGGCGTAAGCCACATTTTCCCATTAACCAGTTGCCGATAAGTACAAATGTATTTCTTTATTAACCAATCAGAGCCTGGTGGACACCTGTATTACATATTACATGAAAGATATCAAGCGGAAAGTTACGCTCCCTAGCTTTTGCCCGCGTTCCGCCCATGTAAGCGATGACGCAAAAGGTAGGCAACGCGCCGCTTTGCCTACCAATGAGTTTCATCACCGTGGCCTATCAAGTACTTCGCATCCTACTAGGCATGCGGTTTGCCAAGCACAGATCTGAACGTACATGCACGGAAATCTGCGGCTCAAAAGCTGATTGGGCACAAAGCCCGTGAATCAGGCTGCATGGATAGGATCAAAGCGTTGACCCGGGCCGTCGTGCACAGACACGCCAATAGCGGCTCTCATAGTCAGCCATGTTGAACAATCCTGGCAATTTCGGATGCGTATTCCGAAAGATTGACAGGATCCGGGCCTCGGCTCCGTCCCCGGCTCTTGCTCTCAGCCACCTCCGGAAGTATTCCAAGTCCGGGGTACCCCAGATTCAGTCCCCAACTGCCGCAAGGAGCGCCGGATCATGAAAGTGTTCTTCTGAATCCTCCGAGGTCCCATATATCTAGTCCAAGTTCTCTCCTGAAGGGTCTTGATTCACCCGGTGATTCATCTATACCAGGTCGTTCCTGTTTATCGCGAAAGCAACCCGTTGTCTACGCCAACTGCAAATCATCTCTTATTCAACGCCATGGACCGCCTCAAGGAGGTCACAGATACATCAACAGCCGAAAATGAGTTCGTAGACAACCCCAATTCGACCTCGGACCTCCACGAGTTCAAAGAATCAGAAGGCTACGTGACCAGGACGGACACCGAACACCGCGGAAACCTCAAGACCGCCAACAACGGGCACACCATTTTAATTCCCCAACCGTCCGAGGATCCCCATGACCCCCTGAACTGGAGCCCGGTCAAGAAGCATGTGATTCTCTTCATTATCAGTTTCGCCGCCTTCCTCCCCGACTACGGCAGCGCAACAGGCGCCGTTACTCTCATCCCGCAGGCCGAGTAAGCAAATATTCAAGCCATTGACTTCTAACAGCGCCCTGTTTCCCACTACTAATCCCGTTTCCAGAATCTGGAACATGAGCCCAGATACAGTCAACCACTCGCAAGTCGGCAACGTCTTCATGCTCGGCGCAGGGGGCATCTTCGTCGTCGCCCTCTCCGCGTGGGCAGGCCGTCTCCCCATCCTCTTTTATTTTCTCGTCCTCGCCGCCGCAACAGCCGCATGGTGCGCCGCCGCCACGACGTTCGAGTCCTTCATGGCCGCCCGCATCCTCAACGGCTTCTTCAGCACCGTCGCCCAGGGCGGAGGGCTCATGTTCATCTTTGACATGTTCTTCTTCCACGAGCGCGCCCGCAAGATCAACATCTGGGCCGTGTTTATCATCCTGTCTCCGTACATGGGGCCTCTGCTCGCTGCCTTTATGATAACTAGCCTTTCGTGGCAGATTCCCTTCTGGGTGTACTTTGTCGAGGTGCGCATCCCCAAGGTGGCAATCACGTTCGAAGCTGACAGAAACTGGCAGACTGCGCTCGCTCTGATCCTTACTATTCTTTTCGTAGAGGAGACGTATTATGACCGCCGTATCGCGCCAGAGAATCAGCCGCCCCGGGGTTCACGCATAGCACGGTTGACGGGCATCGCGCAGTATCCATCGCGCCACTTGCGCAATAGCTTTGGCCAGGCGTGCATGCGCCCGATTCGCGTTATTCTCAAGCCGACTGTGTTTTTGTCCTCGCTGTACTATTTGCTGACGTTTGCTTGGGTCGTCGGCATCAACACCACCTTGTCCATATTTCTTACGCCCCTGTACAACTTTGGCCCGAAGCAGATTGGCTTCTTTTACTTTACGCCCATTGTCGCGGCGCTCTTGGGCGAAATCACCGGCCACTGGCTGCACGATGGCATTGCGCGGCAGTACATCACGTCGCATGCTGGGCACTTTGAGCCCGAGATTAGACTCCGCGCCATATGGTTCAGCACGCCGTTTATGCTGGCTGGCCTGGTGGGACTGGGGTTCGCTCTCGAGGACGCATTTCACTACATGGTCACGGCTGTGTTCTGGGGACTGTACGTCTTTGGCATCATGGTGTCCACGGTGGCCTTGAATGCGTATAATCTGGACAGCTACCCGGAAGCTTCGGGGGAGGTATCTGCCTGGATCAACTTTGCTCGTAGTGAGTTCAAGTCATATTCAGTCAGTCTACGGTTTCTTCTCACTAACACGTTGTAGCTGCTGGCGGGTTCATCATAAGTTACTTTCAGGTCAATTGGGCCCATTCGGTGGGAGCAAAAGTTAGCTTCGGCACCCAGGCTGGAATCTGCCTTTTTGCATTCTTGATCATTGTCTTGTTACAGGTGTATGGAAAGGCGATACGGATCAAGAGCGGGGCTCTTCATTTTCCTACTGCTTGAAGCGTCTGGTGGTAATTTCATGATACACGGATTTGGGGTAAGGTGGTTTAACTGAGTAGTTTCACCAGTGTGTGCCGTAACGATACTAGACATTTTCTGACATTGAGTTGCTGCATCTTGATAACAAGTACCCAGAGTGACTGCTTATAGGCTACAATTTAGTTGGCCGTGGGCACCTGTGGTTGAGTCTCTTCGCTCCACGACTCAACCGCCAAGTCCGATCAACTGTCGTGGCAGGCGTATTTCCAGAGTGAGGAAGAGTCCAGCATAACTCCTACAACATGAGTCCGCAAGCTATTCTTCATGTCTATTCTGGAAGAGGCAGCGCACCTTACCTGCCTGTATATTAGGTCCAGCAGTCACGCAAGCCCCAATTATGAATTCACGACGGTCGCGTTATTGATTTGTTTGTTTATTTGCCCCAGTTACTAGGAGCTGAATTTGATAGAACCTCCACTTCCACATCGAGCGGAAAACCCTTTGAATGGGAAGAAAAACCGCTCGCCGCTGCTCTCACCGTCTCCCACTTTAGCATCCATGCATAAGCTCTAGCAGCCTATTTCATATGATGCAATCTCAAGTCAACACCTTGTCAGGGTGTCCAGCTAAATGTGGTTTTAATAAAGGTTGTTTCCGTGTTCCCTACTCCCACTACAGGGTACAACCGCCCCTGGAGGCCTTTAAACCTAAGACCTATTATGTCGACTTAGTAACCATTTCACATCCTAAAGACGATTCCTCTTACCGAGAAATTTTCCGTTCCTTGTGAAAAAGGCAGTACCCTCGGTCTGGTTGATGTGGCAGCCTATCACATCTCCCGTGCCACATGCATGTCGCATCCGACGCATCGACAATTCATGACGTGTGCGGGGACCAAGTCCGGTACGACTACCATTGATGTGACAGCACCAAGAATTTGTTTTCAACCGCGAGCTGTCGTTGTCGTGTAGCACATGCTCGTGTCCAATGCCAATAAAGATCCTTGAATACCGTGTAAGCAGGGCTTTGCCGTCGGGAATCACCGAGTTCAAAAGACGTAACTTACTGGTTTAGTGTTGCGCCTACGAGATGAACTTCGAACTTGAATTTGCCGGAGGGCGGAATGGGGTGGTCCGCGCGAAGCTGTTGCCCATTCTCAAGTCGAAGGTTGGGAAAAACTAAAGAACAGGGCGAAATAATACGTCAGCTGCTACTCAACCCATGGTAGTCCGACAGAGGGCGTGCTTGTAGAAACAGACATACTTGGGCCAGGAAATCCCCAAGCATCTTCGGGGGCTCCCTCAACATCTACTTCATCCTGCTTGCACCAACCCAAAGGCTGCTTTAGGTCCGTGTCTGAGTTCCTGATCACATGTTCTCGTTTGTATTCCGGTTCCATAAGGACGTGTTTCAGACACTCGAGAGACCAATTGTGTTTATCCAGCAAGATTTCGTCGTGTGGCGTCTGCAAGGCAATTTCTATGAGGTAAAGGTTTTCCGTCTCCATCGCCAGTTTGAATAAGTCGCCGAATTCAAGGTCACGGTATATTCCATTTTGGATCAGCACTTCCATGATTTTATCTTCTTCAAACCCAGCTGCACGTTGGAGCATGTCTTTCGCACTCATGGACCGCTGCAGTTCCGGCCTTTTGAGCAAGGTCTCAACAATCACCGCTTGCTGTCTGAAAATCGCGTGGCAGAGAGGTGTATAGCTGTTCTCATCCTTCTCATTGACATCCGCACCCTCAATGTCGATTAGCGCCATGAAGGCTTCCTGTGTGCCTTGAGCTGCCGCGAGAAGGAGAGGGCTTCTGTTCTGGGCATCCTTCGTGTGGGCTGACTTGTTCAACTCCAAGACCCTCGATAACACAGCTTTGAAGATTTCGGGCCGCGCGCAAATCGCTTCATGGAACGGTGTCTTGCCTGAGCTCGTCGCTGCCAGCGGATCCGCCCCAGAACGTAGGAGCTGTTCCGATACCTCTTGATGGCCACGGGATACCGCAAGAATGAGCGGTGTTTCCTTGTCCTTCGTTTTCGAATCTACCGTGGCACCGGCCTCGAGAAGAATCTTACAAATTCCAACATTTCCACGCCTCGCGGCCTTGTGCAAGGGCGTGGATGTTGATTCGTAGGTGATATTGACGTTTGCACCTCGGCCCACGAGCAGCGAGACAACCTTGACGAACCCTTCGGATACAGCTATTCTTAGGGAACTATCCACTAGCGATCCATCGATGTCATTATCCAGAAAGAAGGTCATGATGCTACTGCCCTTCATATTTTCCATACATCTTGACGCAGCCGTCAAGGTTTGAGCGTCGATGGCGGATTTGCGCCCCGAGGCAAGCATCTTGACAACTTCCAGATGCCCGTTCCCAGCTGCGTATGAAATAGCGGAGTGACCAAATGTGTCTTGGCAATCCTGGTCAATGTTGGGGACCCTCAAGAGTCGCTCGACCACCCGAGAGCACCCCGATTCAGCCGCATACATGAGAGCTGTCTTTTCCATCGTGTCCATGTAGTTCGGATCCTGCCCTTGAAGCAGGACTTGGTCAACGACGCTGACAATTCCCCCTTTTGCGGCCAGATGCAGGGTGATTCCGTACTGCGAAGGAGTCCACTGGTTAGGAAGACTTGTAAGATTGGCCAGTACCATAGCACAGTTTTCCCTAGGGCCAATCTCGACGGCAATATCAGTTTCCTCGGCCACAGGAAGATTATGCGGGAAGTATGATAGCATCTCTTGAACAAACTGAAAAATATCCCCACCGAAATGTAATGTATCTCCGTCATCTCCCTCGATACCTTTGCGGGATTCTTGGATGAGAAATGTCACCACATTCGCATGGCCATGTCGGGAGGCAAGGTACAGCACGTCGTGGCCCGAGCCATCCACTTGTGTAATGTCCGCCATCTCATCCAAGAGTATGTCCATCACTTCAACATTGCCAGCCACAGCGGCTAGGTGAAGTGGTGTGCTCCCAGACTCATCTTTTGCATTCGTATAGATGCGGATGTCGTTGGCATCACTAGAGGCGCGGAGAAGCTCCTGAACCACGTCTGGTTCCCCTGACGCCGCAGCATGATGTAGCGCCGAGCGGCCTTGCAAGTTTTCGATGAGGAGGTTCGAGTCGTGGGTAAGAAGCCTCTTCACTATCTGCAAGTCCCCGGCTGCGCACCCAAGAAGAAGCGGCGTGTCGCCATTCTCATCCTCTTCGCCGTACCAGCCGCCGTGCTCGAGAAGGATGTCGACCATGTCGACGAAGCCGCAGTCGCATGCCACATGGAGGGGACTCCGGAGACGGCTATTCAAGAGGCGGAGGGAAACCTTCTGTGTCTGATGCTCTAAACAAAGCTGAACGACGAGGGATGCATTACCACTGAGGACTGCCAGATGGATTGGAGCTTGGCCTGAAGAATTGGCGGCTCTGATGTTAGACTTGTAACGATGCTCCGAGTCCTGGGGCCATTGCCATTCGATGAGGGCTTTGAGCACATGGGCATGACCACCCTCGGCCGCCAGATGAAGCGGCATATCTCTAGGAGATTTCTTTTTCATGTCTTCTGTTTCTGTGGTGTCCATTCTAGATTCCATCTTGTCCAAAAGCTGCCGCACCACATCCACGTAGCCCCCGCGTGCGGCCAATCCCAACGGCGTGTAGCCGTCCTTGCCGCGTGTCGCCATTGCCTCGTGGAGAATATTCGCCGGGAGTTTCTCATAGTAACGTAGAATTAATCCCACAATGTCCTCCCGACCAGACGCAACGGCATGACTCAACGCTTTGGGATTTTTCTCAAGCTTGGCGCCCCGGTCGAGAAGTTTTTTGATTGCGTCATGTTGCTGAGAGTCGATGGCCATCATGAGACACTTCTGAACCAGCCAAGGTGATTTGCCGACAACGGCGGCGCAAGCTGGATGGGTGTCTGTATCCATATTTTCATCATCAGCCTTCTCCTTTCCGGTGAGAAGAGCCTCTATGACATCGACATGGCCAAACCGGCTGGCGAGCTGAAGAGGCACCAGTAGCTCGTCATTCGTGACGTTTGCGTTGTAACCTGCATTGAGCAGTTTTCTAACCACAGCATGGTAACCAAGGGAAGATGCCTGGTGCAAGGCTGTCCTGCCATATGGGGATATATACTCCTTTCCCATTTCCACTTGCGCCTGATCCTTCAATATTTGGTCCACCAACTCGTCTCGCCCACGCATGGCCGCGGCGTAGAGAATCACTCCGTGTCTGGCACCGGCTTCCCAGAGAAAATCAATAGCTGTCTCGCGTGTCGTTGTCAATCTAAGTCCCTGAGTGTGATCAAGGACCTCGGCGTTCCACTCGGGCTTTTCGAGCAGCGTTCGGGCAACATCGTTGCATCCAAGGCTAATTGCCACGTGAGCCGGGTTGCCGCGCTGCCATGTCGAATAGTCGACTTTTAGCTTGCACCACATTATATCGGACTTGGGTCTTTCCAGGAATGCGCACGCCTCATCTTGAAGGTCTGGAAAGGCATCATGTTTCGCCAAGTTGTAGTGTCGAAACCAATATTGGCCGGCATAGTCAAGGAAACCGTACTCGATCCCCTCTGGAGGCGTAAACAAGTTTTTACTGTCGAAAATAGGCGTCGATTCCTCCGTTGCCGAAGTCACCAAAGAGAGGTAGCGGAGACACAACCTCGCACAGTTCGCATGGTTAACCAACTTCGGACTTCTTTCTTGAGAACTGGATTGAGTTTGGATTAGAAAATCTCGAAAGCTGCTGTCAATAAAAAAGACGTTGTCATGTTGAATCTGGATCAAGTTTCCAAATACATTCTTGATCTTTGATTCGATATGCCCCTGTGGCAACCTTTGCAGTTCCAAGATTGACAAGGTGTCGTCTTGAAGAGCCATGGCCAAGGCAAGCTCGGTCACCTTCAATGGCTGAAACGCATGGACTATCCAAGAGAGCACATCTCTCGCCCACGATTGATTGTCTGTGGGTATGCTGTCCAAAAAGTGTTGATATATCTCAAATGTGGTGCGAGGTAGAGAGCTCAGCTGTGTTTCGAGCTCTGCATCTCCCCAGTTCGGCAGGCGTGCCTGCAGAAATTTTGCAATGAGTGAGATGTTGAAAACGTCATCAACAGCGCTCAGTTTCTCATTTATAATGCCGTCCAATTTTTCCAGTTCCGGCCTGGCCTCGAACAGCAAACGAGTCTCCCTGGCAACCACACTCTCTATTTCTTTCTTCTTCTCATCAGGGTCTTCATGTCTCTCCTGGATAACGTCGATCGCATGTGCTGCAAACTCGACATCAGAGTCGGGCGCCTTGTGGCTGGTGACGGCCAGCCTGAAGCCGCCAGCTGAGGTTTCCGAGCTCGCCAGTAGCAGCAGGTCTTTCAGGAACTTGTTGCTGGAAGGGTCGCACTCGTCTATCATGTTGATAAAGCAAAAGATGACGCCATGGCGCTTGGGTGGGCAGGATAGCAACGAGCGCAAGAAGGCCCATAGATGTTCGATTTTGAACTCGACCTCTGGGAACATAACACATGCATGGTAGAGATACCTGACGTGTTCAAAGAGGCCTGGTTTAAGAGTCAGCAGCTGGTGGCTCAGAGAAGCAAGCATTCCATAAGTCGATCGACAGCGGTCGTCTTGGGCATCGAAGGAATATTTGATGACGTTGGCGTCTGGAAATGTCGCACGCGCCTTCCTTTCCAAGACATCCATCGAGGCAGCCACGTCTGACTTGGCCATCCCATACAGCCACAATGGTCTGCACGCTGGCCCGATCCAGTTCTTGCAGGCGTCACGGTCGAGAATCCAGTTGAATTTCTCGGTACAGGAAGAGAGCTGGACATGCTGACCCAGAGAATGGTGTGAGTCGGCCCTCGATAAGACCATGAGGCAGCGAAAATAGGTGTCCTTTTGTGCTAAAAATGGGGTTGATTAGTAGAAACCTCTGGCAGTGGACTGGCTTGGATGACGAACCCTCCTCCCACTGGTCCATTAGGGTGAGAAATTTCACATATTTACCCCTATTCTCGCTCTCTTGGAGACAGTCACACACTTCCCCAGGGACTCCCATCGTTAGCGTGTCTTTGGAAAACGCCTACGGCCTTTACGTCAGACAAGATGTAATTGATGAATATGAGCTGGTTCGAACAAGAAGGGAGAAGCGGCACGGGGATGCTGCAACGTACCAAAGGTGTTGACCGCAATGCCTCCTCGTTGATACACTCATACAAATTAACAATAGGATATATTCTGGCCATGGCCTGAAAACTCTTGCTCAGCTTCATCAGTGTGTTAGCCAACTTCTCCGAAGCTGTGGAACTTGGGCAATCGCCCTGATCCTTCCTCCGCAGCAAAAGTTTTGTCGATATGCTCTCCCACGATTCGAATTCGGTAGCGCGGTGAGGAGTTTCAATGAATACCTAAGAGGATGGCGTCAGTGAAAAAGAAATGGATGCTTTGTTTCGAGGCTTACCAAGCAGGATATATTTTTTGCCATGGATAAATACTCCCAAGTGCTCACGGCAAGTAAGGCGGCCTGCTACCATGTCAGGTCGTGTTGGCCGCGAGGAAGTTCAGAGGGCACTGCACTTGTTTGATTACGAGCCCCCCAATGTCATAACCTATTAGACATAATGATGGACACTAGGAGTGAGATGCAAGTCAGCTGTAATTCAAAGCTCGTGCTGTGCGACCAGCCATCTCGGCATGGTAAGCCAGCTGAGGAATGCTGTGGTTGTTCACCCATCGTTGCTTCATTTCTTTCCGCATTCGCTCTAGAAGCCGAACAGCCGCCTGTTGAACACCTTCTGGCGTGATCCCTTCATCGAAATCCAAGGTATTTGCGAATTCTGTTATCTCGGGGGCTCCGTAACGCCTGGGCGATGACTTTTTTACCCACTTCACCATCTTTTCGCTGTCCCAGCCTTTGGGGCCCTCTCCAATTCCCCGAACTATGGCGACACTGCCAGAAGGCGTCAGCTCGCAGTTTCATCGGGTACGAGTATCACGGTCAGTCCGCACAAATGGGACCAGCCCAAGGTACACAGCGACTTACTGAAGGCTCCTCTCCTTCCTCTTCATGTCGCTCCATCCTGAGCTCGGGCTCATCGCTTCTCAACTGATCGCTGTAATGACGGACAATAGTGTAATCAATTCAATCTTTGGTAAAGCAAGATTTTTTGAACTGCCAGCTACCCAACAGTTGGGAATAGAACCAGATATATAACTGTAGGAGTTCTAGAGGTACTCGTTTCATGACTGACTCACGGGTCAACTGTCGGCCAGTACGTCTTTGAATGCGGGATGCGGCGAGGGACCGCACAATGTGGCAAGTGCTCGAGACCAGGATCTGACACATCTCTTTTTTCTTGCCTTGGCTGACATGGTCTTTTCATGGCCTTTATGCTATTCTATGTGAGGGACCACGGAAGGGGTCTACGAGCAAAGTCACAAGAGCTCGAGTGTGAAATGACAAGCGTGTATTGCAACAGAGCTAATAAAAGAGACCTTTGTGTGTGTGTTGAGGAGAGAAAAGGTAGCTAAAGCGTGCAGGCGTGGCAGTAAGCCTTGTAGTGCCTGGCACGTGACTGTGGGTCCCAACATTCTATGTGAGCTGTTACAGTCAGAGTGTATTGTTTGCATTAGGTACTGCAAGCTTGTTCTTTATACTCGCCAGGAAGCCCTATACTCCGTCTAAAATGACCAAATTTAGCTTTCAGGCGACCTATGGCAGCTACATGCAGGCAGATTGCACATGTATGGGAAATAAACAATTCCGGAATGGAATGGTTTGAAACTAAGCTCAGACCTCCCATCGGTACCATGGCTTCTGTTGTACTACCCCGAGTGGAGGGACCTCTGGCATTCGAGACTGCCATCTCTCTTTGTCCTTTGTAGCTCCGACACCTCCCTCTGGCCATCACAGCCAACAGATCGATTTGTCATGCGCTTCTCGTTTGTTCTATTTATTATCTGAGGCAAGACGATTTTTTTCCGCAAACGACCATCTAAATATAGCACTTCAGACTCCTAAAGGAGGCTGAATTTTCACTTGTTGAAGGTAATTTATGATGTCTCATTTATGGACACGTGAAACCTCGGTACAACATAATTTCGATGCCATAAAGCAACCTCTGATAGTGAAGATTGTTGTTAACGGCAAGATAATGTACATAGTTGATAGGATGTATTTTGGACTTGAACCGTGTTTTCAATATGACCCAACGCCCGTGTGAAGGCAACAGATGGAGTGGTTCCAAACACACTAGCAGGTTCATGAAGATCAATAATAGCAGATTACAGGATGACTACACGATGTGTCTCGTCAATTCTGACAGCTTCAACAAATCTCATACCGCTAGAGTGTTGCTCAAATCTAACAGCCTCAAGCAACCCCAGCTTGTCAATCATAAAAGCCCAGCTATGAGCTCACAGTCCAGCTGGCTGATAGACTGCCTGTTAATTTTAAATGAGGTTACACATATGAGCAGTCCACAGCTAGGATGCGGAAAAAGCACCTGTCAGCCCCTTCAGCTACTTATCCTTTCTTGTTGTATTGTAAGAGGTTTCATAAATAGTAGAGAGAAGAGGGTAGGTTGAGAGTGGGCCAATCTAGTCCGACTCAACCACGCTTACGACAGACTTGGTAAGCGCCTCTTAGCCCAGTAGGGAAGGCGGTAATACGGAGATAATATAGGCGGGAATGTAGATTTGCTGAGATTATAGTCGACCCAATAACGTGATCCGTCTCTCGACCCGCTCGTCACCACTTTGTTGACATTTATCTCATCATCCATCACCAACGCCTTGCTCCCGGAAAGCCCTGCTACTACATCATAGACGGTTTCTTGGCAATTACTTACAACTTGATGACTTGCACTTGCAGAGTTGATTCATTTTGCGCAGCTGGCGGGCGAGCATACTAGGCGACTTGACTCGGGTTGCTAGGCTGAGGAACTCTGGCAATTGGAAGGCCGAGCTTCAACACTCAACGTCCTAGCATGAAGATTACGCTTCGGAACTCCTGAGACTCCTCTCGAAACTAAGAGGCTCGCGTTGAACCATTTTTTAGCCTTGACTTTGGTGCTGAAGAGGAAATGGCTGCCGAGGGGAATCGAGCGCGTCATGCGCATGCAGGCACCGTTAATAACTCATGCGACCCTGAGCAGGAAATGACGGCAGACTCGCGGATACTGGTATGCCAAGTCACCAAGTCATCGATAATACTTGAGAAGATTTATTAATAATTTCATCAGGAGAGCCTTGGCTACAAACCCGTACGGTGACTGCTTTTGTTCACTTGGGCGAACCATATCTTACTTTTTCCAGGTCTTGCATCGCACATTCAACCTTTTCCACAACTTTGCCACTACTTTCGGTACGCAAGACTCACTACTATCCAGTCAACATGGTTGAATAACAAATGCAGCGGCCCTCTACTTCATCGGTGGTGTCCGCGTCACGTTTTCTACTGGCATTGCTGCCGGCGGCAACCTCGCCTACTGGTACAGTCACCAGCCCTCGCACAAAAACGTTTCTAACGGGACAAACAGGACAAGCTTCATAGTTACATGCGTCTTTACCTTCATCACCGCAGCTGTAATTGCGGAAATATGCTCCTCTCTCCCCTTGGCCGGCTCCATCTACCTGTGGGCAGCAGAGGCTGGCGGTCCACGCTTCGGGCGTCTCTTCGGCTTCGTTGTCGCCTGGTGGAGTACCACGGCCTGGACTACTTTCTGTGCAAGTGAGCTTGTCCCAGAGGACATGTCCTGTTGTGAAGAGATGGCACGGTTCTGACTCGTCTCCAGGCAACACCCAATCGGCCGTCAACTACATGCTCTCAGTAGGTTTCCAGCCGAGCCCTCCCCGCGGGTATACATACTGATACGCAAACAGGAAATCGTAGTCTTCGATCTCGACTTCCCGTCAGAAGCTTCGAGCGTCAAATTCCGAGCCGTGCAGTGGGTGGCGACCGAAATACTGCTCGCCTTGGCCGCAATTTGGAACCTCTTGCCCCGTCAGTCATTTCACGCCCTGTTCAAGGACCATGTTTATATGCTGACAGCCGCAGCGCGGTACTTCAAGTGGATCTTTTACCTGTCCACGTCGTCCGTCATAGTAGACTTTGTATTGAACATGGTCTGGCTTCCCATTGCCACCTCCAAAACATATGGCTTCCGTTCTGCACACGACGCATTCATGACCACGTATAATGGGACAGGGGCTCCAGCAGGGTGGAACTGGTGTCTGTCTTACCTAGCCACTGCTGGTATTTTGATCGGCTTCGACGCGTCCGGCCATGTTGCCGAAGAGACTCGCAATGCAAGCATGTCAGCAGCCCGAGGAATCTTCTGGAGCACAGTCGTCAGCGGAGTCGGCGGCTTCGTGGTTGTCATTCTGTTCCTATTCTGCGTGGTGAGTTTCTATATCCGCCTCTAGGAATCAGATGGCACTTGCTGACGAGTTTCTCAACAGCCGTCGTCGGACGTGTTTTTTAGCTTTGGCGGCGCACAACCGTTTGTGCCATTGTATGCGGCGATTCTCGGTGACGGCGGACACATCTTCATGAACATAATCTGCATTGTTGCTCTTTGGTTTGTAAGTTGGGCCGCGACGGTGCCGAAATATCAAGAAGAATCTAACAGGCTGCTCTAGAACACCGCCATTGCCGTCCTCGCTGCATCACGGCTCGTGTTCGCCGTTGCCCGTGACGGTGTATTGCCATTCTCACCTTGGGTATCCCAAGTGGTCGACGGGCAACCACGAAACGCCGTCATAGTCGTTTGGGCCGTGGCCTCCATCATCACCTGCACCATACTGCCGTCCTCGGTAGCGTTCACGTCTCTGGTCTCCGCTGCCGGCGTACCGTCTGCCGCGGCGTACGGGCTCATTTGCATTGGCCGGCTGTTTCTTACGCCTAACAATTTCCCCAGGGCTGCTTGGAGTCTGGGGCGCCTTAGCAAACCCTTCCAGGCCATTGCTATTCTATGGAACGGATGGGTGGTCGCTGTGCTTTACTCGCCGTATACGTTCCCCGTGTCCGCCGCTACATTCAACTATGCGCCAGTCATCATGGGTATCGTCACCATCTTTGCTTTGCTTTCGTGGTGGTTTATCCCGGCAGAGCGGTGGCTGCCCAGCGAGCGAATTCAGCAAACGCTCGATGCAAAGACGCCAGGCAGCCAGCAGAGTTTGTCAGAGGATCATGTGAATCCAAAATAGTACGAGTGTGTTTACTGTAAAGGCTTGCCAACATTCACGAATTAGGTTTCAACTAGCCATGAAATATACGTCTTCAACATGGTACACAGGCATTGCATGCTTGATCAATACTTGGCCTCAATCATTGTCGCCATCTAGATTACAACCACTTCACTCCAGCTATCTTTATTCCTACCATTGCATCTAACACCGGGACAGTTCATGCCAGCATCACCTTTCCTTGCTGGAATATCAAGCGGTGTCCCTTGCAAGCCGTCCACCTACTGTTCCCTTACATCATCGACACTCCTTTCGTACCGGTCAGATACTCACTGTATAATCAAAGTAAAATGGCCCTTCAAATGTGTGGTATTACAAAAACAGTAAATACAGCGGGAAGCAAAAGCCTTTATCCAGATCCAGCACCCTGCCATCGCGAACATACCACAGTATATTAGTGCATACGTCTCGGTGGGTAAATATATTCCGCCATAAACTCGAACCGTCATAAAACTACAATGTCAGCACCCTGCCAACAAGACATCATTCCCAGCAACTTCGTCCTCCGTCGCTCGAACCCCCCAGTCCCCAACCGCCTCTCATCCTTCACATGGCCTGCTTCTCAGGCTGATCATAGGAAGCACTCTCCACCTGTAGGGACCGGCCGCACCTACTACAGAACCTGTCTTGCGTGCCGCACTGCTTTCCACAGCCAGAGCAGAAGCATATGCCCGACTCGGCCGCAGACGTACTCCGGGGCCGTTGCGGAACAGCCCCCGGCTGGAGGTACGCCCCAGACCCAGATGGGTACTCATCACCGGCCATGTACATCGGAGGAGGACCGGGCGCAGGTTGCGCAATGGCCGGCGCAGGCTGCACAATAGCCGGAGCCGGAGAGCCCTGCTGGGCGCCCTGGCTCGCTTGTTGTTTGGCCAGGGCCTCGTTGACGGCCTGGTCGATGGCCTGTTGGTTCCTGGCCTGCTCCCTCTCTTCCTGGTTTCGTCGGAACTCGTATTCTTGTTGCATTTGAAACTGCCTCTGCGCCTCCATCTCGGACTGTTTCCTCGCCCCGTGCCTCGAGGCGACGGTGGCTGTTCCCGCGACAACAGCGGCCGTCAGGAACGGGGAGCGTCTTCTTCTTCCGAACATTGCGTGATGGCAGGTGGAAATAGATGCGACGGTGATGAATAGCTTTACTTGTGGATTTTTGTGAATGGTACTGCTGTCACAGTAGTCTTGTGCTTGAGTTTTGACGCGCTGGATCGACTTCGCTGGATGACTTGCGACGCAGCTACAAATGCTTTGCTATGCGCAGTTTTGACGGCTTTCCGGTGATACGTTTTGTCTTGATAAATACCGTCAAAGAGCCTGGCGCCAGTCTACTTATAGCTTGCTATAATTGACCTGGGGTAGCGGACAAATGAACCCAGTTGACGGCTTCAGCGGAACAAACGGCTTACGCCACGCCAAGCTGGTGTGAACTTTAATTCCACCAAGCCACCACATAGACGGCATGTATAGCGGGCCAGTTCAGAATGAGCATGCCCAGTGTTGGTTTTGCATAGTTGATGGAGGCGCCTGATCAAGCATGCCTTGAATAGTGCGAAAGTGAAACGACGTTGCTATGGCCAGCGCCTTAGGCCTCCGGACGTTGTCAAACACAATGCCGCAAGTAACTCATCTTGGGTAACGATAGTATCATGACAATGGCGGAGGTGGCTTCTCGCAACACCAGTTAGATGTGGCAGAATATGGGCGGCGGCTGCGCCTCTGCATGAGACCACCACTAGTCCCTCCCAAAGCCACCGCGCGAGGCCCAAGGCTGTCAGATGCTTGGCAGGCGTTGAATGTTCGTATAGGAAACGGCCTGAAAGTATGCCTACGGAGAGTCGGGGTTGGTCATTTCTCCGCCGATGGCTTACTACTCTACCAAGATTGAGTAATAACGATAGAATGTCAGCCGCTGCTATGGAAGCAAGATGCAGAACAAATCGAGAGAACAAAATTGCAACATGTAAACATTTTTTATGATGACTACAAATTGCTGTACTCTTTCGCGTTTATTAACAGTTCCGAGGCTTGATTGTGGTGCTCTCCAGTCAGATGCTCATATTCGCATATGATTCCTCCCATGTATAGAGTCCCGAGCCTACATATGCCTCTTCTAAACAGACTACGTTCTTTATTATACTCCTCTTCTTAACTAGCATTCTGTTCCAGAAACAGCATATATAGTCCAAGCGCCATATTCGTCGCAGTCGAAGCGGGAACGTACGCAATGCTAGCCTCACATACTTGACGAGGATGGCTTTTTGGAGAATCACTAAATGTATGGGGAAGTTTGGCAGCGGTGATGTGGGCGTATAAAATTTACCCATACTAAAATACTGCTCCCATCAGAGATTCTCCTCTAAATCGGAACCAACAGCCCATGCATGTCGTTTAGTGTTTGCTAAGCAAGATCCAGGCTATTCACTCTTCCTGCTATTCCCTCATCGTCCTAATGCGGGTGGGTGAGGACGGCAACTCCATGAGAGGGGCCGAGGCCATCATGACCAACAGATCTGACGTTGCAGGTGGGACAACGAAGCGCAAGGACCAACAAATGTCTCATATTATAGTTATTATTATTGAATCGCTTTAGGCAAGTCACAAAAAGACACCAGACACACTGCTTTGCAGTGCAACAGGGGTGCCCCGAAAATTGCCGAGTTGTCCGTGAGCTGTGACGGACACAACACTCGAAGTAAACGCCGCCGGTGTGCGACCCGCGTGATATGGACCTAGAGATTAACTTTTAATAATCTTCTTGCCAACTACCTTCAGAGATGGCTAGTCGGTTGTAAGCTTCCCTCATCACGCACCGGCATAAAAGAAGAAAGAACAACACGGGTCTATTTTCTATGAAGAATCCGCAGCAAGGTTGCAAAGCTGACCAGCCTCTGGGGCACACATGAGTGATAATTTTAAATATGCTCCAGGACCTCTGTGTCGAGTATAAAAACTAAATATACTCTGCAAGAACCTCCCTCAGTTGATCGACCGTCAGGGGCCTCGAACCCGGGGTCGTCGCGCGTTCATCACCCAGAGGCAGCAGAACCCTATCAATAACATGCACTGCTCCATTCACCGCACAGTGATCTTGAGAAGTAACCCTAGCAAACTGATTGACCAGCATAGAGACGAGTCCTCTAAACCGATAAAAGGCCACAGTCACGCAAAAGTCTCCGCCTTGCTTATCGCTCGCCAGAGACGCAAAGGTATAACAAACCTTGCCTTTGATCGTCCTCGGTACATGGGACGAGGTCCATCTCTCCTCCGTGTCGTTCTTTGGCCAGATGAAGTTGCAAAAGACGGTAACTTGAGGCAAGATGTGCATCTTCAGCAGCGCAAGCATATAAGGACGGCCCTGTTCCGTCTTGGACAGGAAGTTCACGACGTCGCTGCCAAGCTCGCCAAAGGCCTCGTCAGAGGGCAGAAACAGGGTCTGTGCCTGCGTAGTCGAAATGAGCTCTTCATGGCTGAGCTGACGGATCGCCTCTGATGCAAAGCAGAGGTCTCGCCTGCCCTGCACGACAGAGTCAACCTGTGGAGGTGGTGGACACGGCCGTTGAATGAGGTGAGCAATTCCATTTCGTGCCACCATGTTGCTCTTGACGATGCGGTTGCATCTGTTGATCCACCAGCCAGAGGAGCCAAATGAGGATTGAAGCACGGGTCTCCTGTTGGATGCTCCCGTCCTCAGTAATGTAGGCAGATTCGGCCAGTCTTTGAGAACTGTCGTGCTGAGGTAGTGAGGGGAAATATGCATTGCCAGCATATTCTCATCACACTGCATCTTGTCGCTTTCGGTCCAGCCGGCGTCTACTGGTATAAAAACGGTGTATTCGCCATTTGTTAGTCAGATGGTCTCTCGAGCAGTCCATGGAGACTGTGGGAGCCTCCCCGTCCAGCCGGTTGTAAAGCCGTTCTAGCTCGTCGAGTTCCAGCGGCAATGTCGACTGTTGCTCCATGATGCAAGACGCGTAATAAAGAGTGGAATGAAAAGGCGGAGGGTTCAGGGTATTGATGATATATACTTGCTCCAATGGACAAGGTCACTGAGTGGCTTGGAGCTGGCGAGTTGGTTGAACCGCTTGGTGCAGCACGCCTCATGCAGAACCAAAGGAAAGCCTGACTGGAAATGGCAACTGTGACTTTTGTTGTCTGGTGCTTGCATCGAGCAGGGCAAATGTCATGGCATGACCAACAACAGGGACGGCCTATCTCCAAGGCTGACCATCTCCAACATGAGGTAGTAAAACCATAGTTGGGGCTGCGCGTATTATCATGGTAGTATGTTTAAAAGGTAAAAGAAAAAAAGAAAAGGGGTTTCAAATAACTTACATCAAGGGAGCAAAGGACCTTCAAGCATGCCCGTGCGGGTTCCTCGGCTGCATGGTGTATGTACGTCGATGCTGAACAAAGTGTGACGAAGCTGCTTTGTTGCAGTCACGATAAGTTAACGCAGGGATATTGCAGTTGGCATACATGCCTTTGGCCTGTATAGTGTTGAACATGAAACAGC
>NW_011942204.1:2409371-2419396 GCF_000187425.2 Metarhizium robertsii ARSEF 23
AGTTTCCAACTAAACAGGACTTCCTACAGTTCCTTTCTACCAAAGCGGATGACGAAGAAGCCGCGGGAACTCGGATCAACTTGTCTATCCAAACACCCAATCAGCTACCACCAATGCCAGCAGGAGCCAAAGGGTCAGACCAGTGTTACATTCATACTAACATGACACACACGAATGATAACTGCTGGTCACAACACCCAGAAAAACGACCGTCTTGGCATAAAGGCAAACGCAAAGGCAAAAGTGCAGACCAAGTCGGCAACCCAGATATCATCCAGCCGATGAACCTTGCCATTGTGGCGACTGCCTTATCTTCGGATGCGGTAGTATTGGATTCAGGAGCAGCAGAACACTGCTTTAATGACCTCAAGTGGTTTGCACATATTGACTTCCACGATGAAGACAGTCGCTATATTGGGCACAATAACGTTCCCTACGGTCGTCAAGGGCTTGGGATAGTGCATCTTGCAGCGAATGGGAAAACACTTATCCTTCACAACGTTGGATACTGCGCGGTTGGCACTGCAAATATCATCGCGACGAGCATCTTGGAAAAGAGCTATGGACTGGTTGTTAATGGCCAAACCAAAGAACTGGTTTTCGTAAATTCAGGGCATAAGTTATGCTCGTATGAATGGCAATCGGGAGTAGCTGTTCTTGATGTCGGACCACAGTCCAAACCGCACGTCAACTTTTCGGTTCTTCCCAATCGAGCTACGATTAAGAATGTTGATTATGGCCTGATGCATCACCGGCTCATGCATGCTGGTGCAGAAAGAATTAAACGAGCTTGCAAAGCAGCTGGGATTGAGTTGAATGAATCATCTATTAGGGAATTTCACTGCGAGGCATGCTACCTCGGCAAAGCGGATGCTATTATTAGCAGGGCCAAGTTTGAGCCAACAGCCTTTCTGAGTCATGTCTACTGGGATCCGGGCCAAGTTTGAGCCAACGGCCTTTCTGAGTCATGTCTACTGGGATCTGCTACAACACACACCAGTCGGATATGGAGGCTACCGTTGGTCTCTTCACGGCATAGACGGATATACTGGCTTCCAGTGGATCATGTTCTTAACCAGAAAGAAACACGCACTGCCAAAACTAAAGGAATGGAAGGGGAAGGTGGAGAAGATGAGTGGCGGGCATCAAGTTCAAGCCTTTGTCTTTGACAATGGCGGCGAGTTCAAATCAGACAAGACAACTGAATGGGGCAACAAGGAAGAGGTCAAGATCAAATACACAACACCTTATGCCCATGAACAGAACGGCAGAGCCGAGAAAGCTGGCAAAGATATTGCAGCTGGAGCCCGCACAACGCTTATTCAGCTACAATTACCTCAAGAACTATGGCCTCTCTTCATGGAGACCAGTGTATATGTTCACAATCTCCTACCATCACGGCGGTACAACTGGCAACATTCACAATCTCCTACCGGCACGGCGGTACAACTGGCAAAGTCCAATCCAACGGATGTTCAAAATCATCAACTTGCCGTATGAACCAAGTCTCCGGCATATCCACACATGGGGTTGTAAAGCATACGTCACAATACCCAAGGAAATTCAAGTCAAGAGCCAGAAAATGGCCAACAAAGCAAGAATTGGCAACCTTGTTGGCATGGAAGGTCTGCATGGCCACGTATACAAAATATGGCTTCCGGATGAACAACGAGTCATCCGAGCCCGTGATGTGCGCTTCCATGAGGGACCCAACAATAAAACCCGCACTGATCCGACGATTGAATACGAAGCTAAACTCGTCGAGCCAGACCCTGAAGGTTCTGGAAAGATCACCTACACAGAAGTGCGGGATGAGCTAGGCACAGACCTAGGCGGAAAATGAGCTAGGCACAGACCTAAACGGAAAACAAACAGAGGAACATCGTGCGGATCCGTCTGGCACAATAACACCAGAAACACATTCAACGGACCGGAGTTCCTTGTCCCCAGATATTAGGCTGGGAACACCTCTCGAATCACCACACAGTATGCTGTCTTTCATCTGTGTTCCGCTGTGACGTTCAACACTTACTAAAGTCAGGCTTGCCTTCTCCACTCTGACGACATTCTTGTCCAATAGGGTCCACAATCACATGACTTGCAATGTGAACCCCGCACCGAACCTGAAGTTTGGCGCTTTCACTTCTGCATGACGAAGTTTATCCCGGCTGCGACATAACAGTAGCGAAGTCGTCTCCCTTGAATATAAGATTTCAGCTTTCCTCTACGAATTTCCTACACATGAGTCCTGAAACCACGATCGAAGACCAGATCTGGGCAGAAGATCTCGACGATAACGAGCGCACTGTCGTGGAGGGGCTGCACGATTGGTTGGCCAGAAACGAGCGTGCACGGTGGAAGCAAAGCAAGCACGGCATTGAGCTATGCCAAGAACAAGAACTTTATGACCTCGCCAGTCCAATATTGCCAAAAGTTCGACCGGCTCCGACTCTCCGAAAACGGTCTACATACTAACTTGCATAGGACGCCAAAAATGCAATTTTCCGAACAAACTCCACGTGGCAGCTCAAAGAGTCTGGAAGGTTGATTCCAATTTATGCAAGCGAAGGATGTTCTATTACCTATAAGTCAACAAAGTATTCTTTAGAATATGGGAAAAAACTGCACCTTCCTACGCAAGTTACACTGGAAGTTGCTGAACAGAGTATGCTCTACCTACTTTGGATAGTTCAATGAAAGCTGTACAAGAGATAGGTTCTTAGTGTACTAATTGTTGAGTATACCCTACCGGAGGATACATTCCTGTGCTGACTGTGTTTGTCGATATTATCTAACTTGTATTCTCCTGATCGTGTGTGTCCGACGACTAAGGAAGTGGCCAACCTGAGGTTGCAACATCTTGTACTTCGCAGTTCATCTCAGAGTTCTGCAACAGCGCGTCTATGCTCAGTAAAGGTGGACCGACAAAATTATCCGCACATAACGGTTGAAGTAGCTCTTCTATGCTCAGTGATGGTACACCGACAAAGTTATCTGTACCTAACGGTTGAAGTAGCTCTTCTATGCTCAGTGATGGTACACCGACAAAGTTATCTGTACCTAACGGTTGAAGTAGCTCTTCTATGCTTAGGGATGGTGCGTTTCCGGGCCCATTCGGATGAGACAAGTCGCCTGGGCTTGCATTCAAATGGCTCAAGCTCGCCGCATCCGAGTAAACTCGCTGGTCAATGGGCAATGGGTTGGGAGGATCGCGTCGTTCTCCCGATTGGAGCGAGAAGCCAGCCTCAGTTGCGCAGGCAGCTGAAGCAAGAGCTATGAGCTGTCTTGTGTCGCAAGAGTTTTCCACAAAGCGGCCACTGTCATCAACTTCTAAAGGCTGTGTGTTGACCTCATTGGGAGCAAATTCGATTCGGGGCCGCTTCGAATTTCCTCCGGTTTGACATTGGTTCGCTCCTCTTTTGCTCGAGCCTGACCCAATATTAGGCATCCAAAGAATCTTTTGATGGAACTTAAGTAGATCTCTCGCCATATTGTCGGCTCCCGTAGCCTTAGCCGCTTCGATGATTCCGATTTTTCGGAGGTGTTGGATAGCGTGTTTTTGGTCTTCTCCTACGAGTCCATATGTGTCCCACCTAATAAATTGTCAGCGAATTCAAGGCAAGAAAAGCCAGAGGAAGGGAACGTTGCGCTTACATAGAGTTTGGTAGAGAGGATATAAATAATGCTCCGTAATCGATGGCAATAATATCCTCATTTTCGTCACCATCAAAGCCATCTGATCGCTCAGATTGCATTAATTTCTTGCAAAAGGACACAACTTTCTTGCCACGTCTGATGATGTTGCCATAGGTCTTAACTTGTTCTTCAGATACCGGAAGCCCCAATCGCCGTAAAAAGAAGCCAACACGGTCGTCTGTCACATAAGTTGAGTGTTCTTCGCTTACCCGTTTAAAGAGGGCGTAAATCTCGATAGCGACAAATCTCTGTAAAATCTCCTGGTCCGTGATTTGAGAGTCTAATTTGGCTGCGCTCAAGACGAAATAGCGCGCTCTGTTATTAGAGACGTCGCTATACTTTAGAGGTTCTAGAACGGGCCGCTCCCAAAATTCGAGAGGGTTGAGTTGCCATCTGGCGAAGTTGCTGGAGACTTTCTCCAAATCTTTCCGACAGTCAATTTTTTGGATCTTACCATAATTAACACTGGAGGTTTTAGAGCCTTTGCAGGTCCTGCAAAACCTGCTTTTGAGAGGCGAGTATATTTGTCGGAGAATTTGCTCGTCTTCGCCTTCAGACAAAACGCCAAATTCATTCTCTGCACGTAAAGCTTGTAGAAGCTTGATGATGTCTCCATTCGTGGGAGGCATTGAATCTCCGTCTGTCGATATCGTGGGCTGCGGGAGAGGTGAGTCCCATTGCAGAAAAGTTAAGTGGAAGAGGTGAATCTAGGTGCCATGTTGAGGAGGTCGCTTACCATATCACGCTAACCCAAATTCAAGGAATTCATGGATCCATCCATGAATTCCTTGAATTTGGGTTAGCGTGATATGCAAGATGTCCGCTCCAGTGTCGATCTTCAGCCCGGAGGCACCCACCACGATGCGGGAGGTATCCCCGGACAGGGGCCCGTGCCACTTCTCTCGATACCACCGTGGTTTTGAGAAGCGTACAAACCGTGAGAATATGACTATACCCACCGTAAGCCGCCTCATGAGAAACTGATCAAGTCCATCCTCTCCCGCTCACTACTGTGAGGATTGTCACACCAACCAGCGCATTCATCGAGCTGTGGCAATTCATATACGAATTACATCAAACCCGGAATCGCTCGCCTCACTTACTTAAACGAGGTAGCCTCCAACATGCAGAAAAGTCGGTAAGTCGCTTTTGTTTACCTTCACCGAATCAAATGCAGCCATGCCGCTAACTGAGTTTCCAAACCTGTCTCTTGGACAAAAATGCGCTTTGACAGTCTGCTTCACAATCCATAGCCTCGTAGGCTTGGTCCTTGGGTTCCAGACACACAGTTTTCGAGCCAGTTTTTGCCTGCCGAAATCGTCGATGATGGCTAAACACCCGATTATCCTGTATACCATCACCGTCGGCGGGCTCTGTGTTGGCATCTCACTTCTACTGGCAATGTGGCTTAGTACAATGGAGCAGTCGGGACACTTTGCCAACTGGGGAATATACACGGGACTCGTGTGGGATATTTTGACCGAAGTAAGCCTCTCAGCATCTAGAGAAAGTAATCGGAATGACTGATATCGAGCCAGGCAGTCATTTTTGACATCTTTTTTGGCGCCATTAGACTTGCATCAGCTGTACAATGGGCATCTGTCCTGATTGGCGCAATTCTTCTGACCGTCTGTCAATGTATTGAGCTCGGGCCTCCGTCTTATCCAGCAGTGCTTTCTGTAGTTGGGTTCGTCTTGGTTCGGCTGGGCAAGCTGGCCGTATGGAGCATCGTACTATTCAGACCTGGCAAAGGAGCCAAAAAAAGTATCGTCGGTCGCACTTTTTGGAGAATCAATATTCAACTGCTAAGCGAGTTGTTCACTCTTACACTTGGGTTCGTGTCATTTATTCCAGTGATAGCCCCACGGTTGTGGACCAACTTGGTAAGGCAAGCCTCCGCCTCATCTTATAGTATGTGCTAACTCACTAGCTTTTACATTGTATTCTAATTCTTTCTAACGTGAAATTTTTACTTGCTATAGTACCATGGATAATATGCAAGATGCAAGATGATGGTAATCTTACACCTCTTGGACCAAAGAGCGAACGCCGGCATGACGCTGGAATTTGCAGCGGATTGCGGGTGGGCATGACGACGCCAACAGGGTCTGAGAATCAGCTTTTGGATGAGGCTGAAGGTGCCTAACGCTTGGGTCCAGTAACATCTCTCGCTTTCCATATAGCAAATTTTGCTTCTTATTTCCATGACCGGCATACTGGGAACCAATCTTAAATTGGAGTAGTGCAAGATGCCACAGTCGCGGAGTGGTCACATAGCTTGAGTGCACAGACAATTAATTATCCTCTATCGTGCATAGTCAGTATGTACATATGGATCCCTTGATCTCTTTACGTATTTTATCGGCATTACGCAATTTACACTCTTTGTCACATGCACATTTTGCTTCTGAGCAACGCGAAGCTACGTGAAGAGGAGGCCAGAGCACCGCCTTTTTGGCTCACCATGTCGGAATGAACTGCAGCCTATCAATCCGCCTCATCTGTAGCCTCAATTTTCAGTTCGTATCCAGAAAACAAAGGCCACTAATGGATGGCACACTAGACATGTTGGTATAAATAGGGGATTCGTCTACGTGATTATTCTATACTACTATTAAAATCATTTGAGCAAACCCACCAGAATTTGCTCACCTATAACTGCGATCGCTAATATGTCGGGAAAATTCTAATATCGTTGCCTATACTTTTCCACTTGTTACTGCCACAACTAGGCCAGGGTGAACAAAGCTCCTTGCATTACTTATAGGGTAAGCAACACACCCTTAACAGGAAGGGGGATGCTCAAATATGGATGTTAATACAAGCTCTGGGCTGAAGGGCGAGATGAAGAGCAAGCTATCGACCATATACAACAATTAGTCCTGAACTTAGAAATGCGAAGTCACCAAGCGGACAGATGGTGGCTTTTGGCACGGCGCTGCAATGGATGAAGGGATTACTTTCGGAATCAAAGAGGATATGGATCAGGCACTGTCTTGTCACAAAATAGTGGTGTACATTACGATAATATCTCCAGTCAACATTCCTTAGATACCAATATAAAGTGCTATACTCGCATGCGACGATTTCCAACCCACCCTTTATTATCCTTTAGCCTCGCCATATACAAGATCATTATATATTTCGAGACAAAAATTTTTACTACAGCAAAGTTTTCAATGTCTACTCGATTTGAACCCCAGACCGCGCATCTTTATGGAACCCAAGTTGTTCGGAACATACTGCCTAGATACCCGGTAATGCAAGAGCATGTGGTGTACCGTGTGATACAAGACTCTGGTAGCCCAATAGGTCGTCTTCTTTGCTGTATTGGAGAAGTTATCGATTTCTTTGTATCTGGGAAGGACCCGGGGATATGGCCAGTTGATGACGAAGCTGCTGCAGCTGTCATCACGGCTCGACAGACGGAACCGTTGCATTTCATCATAACTGCAGAGCTACTTCATGCGATATTTGGACTTCACAGCCGGTGTATGGCGTATGTCAAAAACGGCATAGATGAGGCCAGTATTAGGCTGGCACAGGTACCTGATGAAGACAGGGGCGAGAATTACCAGTTGCTCTTAGAGACATTCGCTAGAATCCAGATGTAAGTTGTCAATGGATGCAAAAGCAGATGAACGGCAAGCTAAGAGGTTAAGTGATCAATTCATGTTGCCATCGCAGCAAATGAAAGGACACGCGCTTATTCGAGCTACTCTCAATAACCATGTGTTGCCAGGTATTGGACCTAGCCTGGCACAAGAGACATTGTGGTGTGTTGACAGTATTCAAGAAATAATAGAATTTTGGGCGGCCGATAATAGCCATAAGGACATTGAGAATATTGAGTGCGTTAAGACGAAGATACTTACAGGCTCTAACGAGTTTCAAGTTAAGCGTCTAACGGCTATACTCTACATTCCAGTTTTGTATAACATCGAATGGAATGAGGTGATTGAAAATGCTATAGAATCGGCCATCCGACTTTTAGGCTGCCTACAACAACAGGACAATATACATCGGGCTCGAACACTATCACTGTTAGTTTCTGATTATCTCATTCTACATACTTGTGGCTAACTCTGTGGAAGGGAATGCTATACGTTGAATCTTCTTCTTAGTACGGGGGAACGCAAGAACAATCTGCGGGAAGTCATTAAACGTTATCCGCTGCAGTATCATCATAATGCAACCATGGAGTTTTTGACGAGCATGACGCTTGGCAGCCATAACAAGGAAGATCCAGTGGTATGGGCCATCAGACTTAGTAGAACGTAGGCAATATTGTTCAGTCTTGAGAGAATTTGCCACTCTGTCCTGAATTGCGATAGTGAGAATCCATCACAAGTGGCCTCCCACCTCGTCGATTGCACAGGAACCATATGCTGCATGCAGCTAGCCCGCGGAGCATTAAGATTCCTGTGGCTATTAAAGCAACATTAAGGCTTTCTAATGCTGTCGGTGACCGGGCAGCCTGCGAAGTTAGGTCACAGAGAATTAAAGACATGTCTAGTTACCCCAGAGTTTCCAAGTCGAGAATTTTCGATTTATACGCGAAACCGCCGCCATACCTAGAAGAATACGGTAGGACTGCTTGCATAGACGGCACTTTTTAGTAGAGCTTCTCTTTAGATATTGACTCGGAGGCGTGAGGTTTATGACTTGGTTTACGGGGGTCTGAATTCGGGTAGCAAAGCATTAGACGGGAAGGTACAGACGTAACTGACCTCCTTCCTAACTTTCTTGCAAGCGTTTTTTATTTGCACTTACTCTGTGTTTCTTGTAGTATGTGGTGGAGCGGAGGACATTGGACTTACGGGGATCGAGGTATAAATTGCAGCACATCTCCTTCCGAATAAGATCGCATTCTAAAGAGATATATCACACTGTTTGCAAAAACATACAATATCAATCTATTAGTTTGTTCCTTTTATTAGTTTCACGCTTCTCAGAGCGCCTACTTCAGTGAACTGCAGTTTTTGTTACGCTGCTTTTCTATTTATTTGCTGACACGGATTTCGTCATCTATCACTCTCCGTCCACGCTCGTCTAGTCATCATCACCGAAAAAATCGCGGACATGGAGTCGAGCCGAAGCGCCCCAAAAATTACAATACACGGCCACATTGCAAGACCTGGGGGGAGGTGCTCTGCGGCGGTGTACGATACAGCCAACGACGATTGGCATGGTGTAGAAGTCGAAGTAACCTGTGGCGGGGCTGAAGAAAAGACGACGGATATAACGTGGCTATCATGCATAATTGAAGAACATCTCAGACATAATTACGTTGACATTAGGGGAGATCCGGACCATGAATGGAGTGCGGATGTGACGGACTGCCCAGATAACTCGTACATTATTCGAATATGGCCGCGCAACAGGATGCTGTTTTACGGTCACAGATCCACTAACACATTCCAGTCCACAGCCTTGGACATAAAAAACCCGCACCCATTGGGTCACAGAGTTTACCGATGCTCTTGGAAAGGTCAAGACTGCGTTCTGAAGTACATTGAAACCGATTCCGATGTGGTTGCGATTGAGCTCGAAATCGAAAAACGAAAAGATCTTATAAACAAGGCACAGATACCAGTGAACCAAGTCAATTCGGAAATGTCCATGCGCTTCTGTCTCGTTCCCATTCTCGCTGTTGTTGTGGCCGATTGGCAACCCACAAAACCCAAGACAATTCTGGGCATCCTCATGCCTTATGCCGGCGAGGATTTGGGTACGTTGGCAAAGAGTAGTGGAGGCAACCTACCCATTACACTTCAACAACTTCAAGATCTAGTCCGAGGCGTTCGAGACCTTGGGAAGTATGAGCTTGTCCAGGGTGACATAAGGCCGTGGAACACGCTCCTTCAGCCTTCAGCAACGGCTGCCAAGCCGCGTCTAATGCTCATTGATATCGACATGGAGCTCCCAGGATATCCTGGAGATGCAAAAGCATTAGGGAATCTACTGTGTTGGTGTCACGAAAACTCACTGGCATTAAGTGAGGACGAACAAGCCAACGTGAGGCTTATTAATGCCGTGAACGCGCTCTCAAGTGGCAATTTCGACATGGCCATTGACTGCCTATCTACGACAGAGCAGTCTATCCGACGAGCCCCCCCTTCTACGTAAGTGTTCAAAGTTTTGATTCATGACGTGGATTATCTTATTATGGACTGATATAGTGTATCTAGACATGTCAGCAAGGTGGGCTAACAAGTTGAAGAGTTTGCAGAATTTTTAATGTTAATATATACAGAAACACTAAAGCAGCACTCGAGTCAAGAACAGGAGGTAGTAATGGCCATCCGAAATGAGCCCCTACAAAGTCA
>NW_011942204.1:2419496-2419693 GCF_000187425.2 Metarhizium robertsii ARSEF 23
CCAGGATATCCTGGAGATGCAAAAGCATTAGGGAATCTACTGTGTTGGTGTCACGAAAACTCACTGGCATTAAGTGAGGACGAACAAGCCAACGTGAGGCTTATTAATGCCGTGAACGCGCTCTCAAGTGGCAATTTCGACATGGCCATTGACTGCCTATCTACGACAGAGCAGTCTATCCGACGAGGCCCCCCCCT
>NW_011942204.1:2419821-2420979 GCF_000187425.2 Metarhizium robertsii ARSEF 23
GAAGAGTTTGCAGAATTTTTAATGTTAATATATACAGAAACAATAAAGCAATACTCGAGTCAAGAACAGGGGGCAGTAATGGTCATACGAAATGAGCCCCTACAAAGTCAATACGCATTCAATGTTGCCGCTAGCATATATGAACCATTCCAGGACGTCTTCGGTCTTACTTGGCGACATATTCATACTTTAGTGTTTTTGTGGACAATCATTACACTATTGAGTCAAATATGTCGAACATTCCAACAATCGAGGCAATGTCAACTGCCTCAACCAACCACACAATCGGAACGGCAAAAGCAGCGTGTCAAACTCGTAATACCAATGCTATATAATATTAAGTTACACTTCGTCTGGAGGCCGAAAAAAGGAGGGGTTATAGGAAAACTTGGTGTGTCGCTGACAGATATCAAGCTATTGGTCATTGCAGAGCGGTCTAGTGACTCGGAATGGTCGCTTAAAGGTCAGGCCAAATTCTATGGAAGTTTGTCCATGGTCAAATGCGCGACTGATATTCAGTGGAAAATGAAACGGCAATTATTTCAGAATCTTCCACAATCTTGGTGGCTGAAGAAAAGGGCACCATTTCAGATGCTCATCCTCAAAGAGGCATGTGTCTCAAGTGATGATACGGCTGTAGTATAAAACACAGGTCCTACTAGAATATTGCTCATGAACCTGAATGCCTACTCTTCAGGTGATCTGCTGAGAATTTCCCACATAGTTTTCTTATCTCAAGGGAGATCAACCGCCGTATGGGGAAGGTTGAGGTAACGGAAGGTAACTCAAACATAATGTTACCTTTGGGGGCTGTCAACGAGGAAAATATCATCCCAGAAATTTCGAATGGACCTTGAACCTCTCTTGCTGCTGAAGCGATTTTGCTATAAGAGGGCTCGGTGGGCCTTGTGTTTGGTCGTTCTCCAGTACATTTGCCCAGTGGTGGACGAGAATAGCTTTCTTGTTAAACCACCATCCTTTCACGCACTCATGCTTCGCCTTGCATACGAAGAAGCAATACCAGGACAGGGAGTATGAGCTCCCATGATGTAGCATGCTTACCGAAACCAAGAGCAAAGTTGCCGTTCGGAAGGATCGACGCTGCAAGAGACTAACCGCCATTGCGTTGAGGGGGGTGGTCTGGATCCAGCTGCAAAA
>NW_011942204.1:2421079-2422194 GCF_000187425.2 Metarhizium robertsii ARSEF 23
GAAGGCGGCTTTGAGCGCTTCCCGCGCCGTTGCGACGATAGCACCGAGTCACAGTGAGTTGGCCTATTACTCGGAAATGGTAGTCCGAGATCTTAAAAAGGATGTTGAACTGTGGTGTTAACAGCATTGACTAGTAGGCCGTATTCATCCGTCGCTTCAACTGCTCAGCAACGCAGCTTATCACCGTCGACTCTGGTCAGGCGTCGCGTTGGACCAGTTGACAGAGATGAGGCCTTCGTCTACAATAAAAATCCGGCGAGACCTGGCGGATCTCGTCAGCACAGAGGCCAGTCTTTTGATGCGGCATCGGGATCAGGAATGCTTCTGCAACCGCATACTCGAGTCATAACTTCAGACCAGCTTGCCGCGGAAGTCCAAGGTATTTACGCCGGACTGGCTTTACTCGAGAGCAAATGCATTGAGTATGACAGCACACAGAAGGAGACTGATCTAAGACAAGAGCAATATCACTCATTAATTTCCCTTCATTGGTCACTTCTCCAAGAGCATCATGACTTTCTATTGGCATCCCAGCACCCATCGGCGAGCGCCGCAATCAGAAGGCTTGCATCTAAGTATTTTATGCCTGCACGAATGTGGCGCCATGGTATACACTCGTTTTTAGAGCTTCTAAGGCGGAAACTGCCTGGCTCGCTCGAGCATATGCTCACCTTCATTTATATCGCGTATACCATGATGGCATTGCTATATGAGACATTTCCCACGTTTGAAGATACGTGGATAGAGTGTCTTGGTGATTTAGGGCGTTACAGGATGGCAGTTGAAGATGATGATATCCGAGATCGAGAAATTTGGACTGGTGTATCAAGATTCTGGTATACCAAGGCTTCGGATAAGATACCAATGACTGGACGACTTTATCACCACCTAGCGATTTTGGCACGACCAAATGCCCTGCAACAGTTATACTATTATGCTAAATCTCTCTGCGTTCCAGTGCCATTCCCCAGCGCTAGGGATAGCGTCATGACGCTATTTGATCCCCTCTTGAATGCAAATCCAAGCGCTTCTCAACGTCTGGAGCCAGTTGATGTAGCTTTTGTGCGAGTTCATGGCATACTCTTCTCTGGCACGCATGAGGATCAGCTCGAGCC
>NW_011942204.1:2422376-2422616 GCF_000187425.2 Metarhizium robertsii ARSEF 23
ATCTCACTAAGCTGCCTGCTCCTAAGTTTTGGAGACGCGTCAAATGTCCTTATGAATGCCGTTTTGAAGAGTCAACAAACAGACGACACTATAATGCTTCCGGATCCGGTGCTGACTGACGCATTCAAAACGGCGGTGAGATTTACAGCTCGCACGTATGAGATTGTTATTGCTCGGTGGGGTGACCAGAACACATTTCCCTGCCTTCATACCCTCCTAGTATTCTACTGGTTTATGATG
>NW_011942204.1:2422716-2424004 GCF_000187425.2 Metarhizium robertsii ARSEF 23
TCCTCTGATAATGCTTCCCGTGCGGATGCAGATGCAGCCGAGGATGACGTCAATGACAATAACAACAATGCCAACGACGGAAGCATCGTATATTCCAATAGCCTTTTAGCAACTGATTGTCTCCCGGATGGGGGTCACGCCAGGTTTGCTAATACGGCAGAGGGGTCATCGAGCAAGTACGGTATCATCACCATGAGGCTTGACAGTCCTGCAAGTAAAAAATACGGTGCTATCGGGCAAAAGTTTGGTGAAGACGGTCATGTTGACGGCAGTGAAGGAAGTGGCGAATGCAGCAATGGGAAACTAAAGAGAATCTACGACAGATACGAATCACCGCCCGACAAAGTTCCAGAGCATGACCCACTATCAAAAAGGAGAAGAACAGCAAAGCGTCTATAACCAAACTCAAAGATTCCGATATTACTGCCGAGTATATCATTGATCATCTTGGAGTGGTCTAGTGGCTCGGAGTGGTTCCATCAAAGATCAGGAGAAATAAAATGCTTCTCTGCTATAAGGTCATGATCATTTTCTTATTATAACATATTGGTTGTTGCAGCATGCCGCCGTGTCAGGGACTCACTTCGCCTTGATGGTCGAAGAGGCAGGTCCTTACATTATGATATGGTTGCAGTATAATATACAGATTTTCCCAGTTGGACTCGTATGGACTTTGAGCCTCTCTTGCTACTGAAGCTATTTTGCTATAAGAGGGTTCGGTAGGCCTTGTGGTTGGCCGTTCTCCAGTACATTTGGCCAGCGGTGGACGAGAAGAGCTTTCGTGTTGACACCATCGTTTTCACGCACTCATGTTTCGCCCTGCATAGCAAGAAGCAATACCATGGCAGGGAGTATGAGCTCCCATGATGTAGCATGCTTACCGAAACCAAGAGCAAAGTTGCCGTTCGGAAGGATCGACGCTGCAAGAGATTAACCGCCATTGCGTTGAGGGGGGTGGTCTGGATCCAGCTGCAAAAGCACGGGACATCAACTGCAGTTGGGAATAAAGACGGATGGACGGCACAACATCCGCGGTGTAGAAGGCTGAGACTGTTGAATTGCACTTCACTGGCCGGGACCAGGTTAGGTTGCATGTATGAGTGATGCTTGCCAGCCTTCGGTTGAACTAACCACACCGAAGAGCACAACCATGCAAAGGACAAGTCACAATTACCATGCTCCCGAGGCTAGCAAACAGTCCCAGGGAGTCAGGCAGCTCGTATTCCCAGGGGGGTAGGGAGCTCGTATTCCCACCGGAGGGCAAAGCTTTGCCCTGTTATTCGTTGCG
>NW_011942204.1:2424104-2434141 GCF_000187425.2 Metarhizium robertsii ARSEF 23
TTTGATAATACGGCGATTGATGAAGAAGAAAAGTGCTTTGAGCCTGCGTCAACGGTTAGTAAACGTTGCGAAAGAATCTTATGGCTGGGTTATAGCATGGCAATGAGGAAAAGAAGACTACACTGGGACAAGAACACTAAGCAGTTTTCGGCTAAGAGTAATGAGAGTAATGACAACAACTAATCGACATATCATGACATTTCCGAGACCTCGAAACCGGCTTGATTAGGCAGTCGTGCTGGGGACTCTTCACGAGGGAAATAAAAGGGAACGACGAGCCGATCGCGGTCCGCAAAAGAAACACTTGAGAAACGAGCCTTCGAACACCCGAGGAGTCGCAGAACCCGTTTTTGTGCATCACTAATTTGGTCAAGCTGTATGGGAATGGAGGGAGGTGTAGATTAGCGGCGTCGACACAGACAGCTAGTTAGAATAGGTAACTGCTATGTAGTCACGGTGCTTGATCCCTTGTAATCTGTCGTGACTCGTCCAATTTATTATAAAGTTGCTATTTGCTCGTGTAATTGTTCTTAGGATATTCCTGCCCAGTCTTTGTTAACATGACGCGGGCTCTCTTCACCTCTCGTTCGGTCCTCGTCTCCCAAAGCTTAGGTTGTTATCCTTTGCACTCCCATATGTTCACCCCGAACTTTGCACCAAGGACACTGTAACCGAACGCTAATTGTCATCAACTTGAACGTCACGGAAACGGTACATGCACTCAGCATTCAATAATAATCACTTCATAGAAGCCCACCCTTTGCGACCATCTCGTTATTTGTCTAGGCCTTCTTTACACGAAGACTTCTTCACACGAAGATTTCTTTACGGGAAGGCTTCCTCACGAACACCATGGAAGCAGATCGCAAAGTTGAAACAGAACGGCCTAGTAAGTATTTCGTCCCAAAGCCAGCTATTGACTAACAGAATACAGATTGCTCTGTCTGCGCCGTTGCTGAGTACAACTTTTATTCCGAAGTATTTGGAATCCCTTGTCCTCAATGCGGCGAGTGCTTGACTTTGGCGTTTTACAAGGTGGGAGGCTGACCTACACCTGAATCTTGGAAACCTGCTTTCTCACTTCATGATAGAGTCACTTAATAGTCTGTCACCAGGATGAATTCTTTGTTGCTCATATCTGCAGTGAATGTGAGAACAAAATATGGGAGTGTACACAGTATGCCTCCTTTGGGTCAGAAGCTTGGGGACAGAATGAGAATTATGCCGACTATACCGAATCCACCCTCAAACACCGTGACACTGTAGAGAGTGTCTTGACTGAGTCTAACGCCTACGAAGCGATAGCGGATCCTTCTCAGTCACAGAGGAAAGCCCCAAGGCCAGTCTTCCACACAACAAAGTCCGATGACCTCTTTCTGCGGCTTCGTGAGGAATTCCAATCGTGGACAACTATCCACAGTTACTTCCCTAGTTGCAAATTGAAGACATTGAGATCCAATTGTTCGAAAGCAAGGTCGTCTAGATCTTCCTTCAACTCCGACAAGGACAGCATGCTCATTCAACTAAGAGTCCAAGGGATGTCCGGGGACAAGATTGCTGCAAAGATGAAAATGAACAGGACTATATTATCAAAACGTCACCGCTACTTATTAGACAAGAAAGATAAGGTCCTGTCGAAACCAGCTGCAAAATCTATTTGCCACAAGCGCGAGGACGGCCAACAAATGGTTCTATGAGACTAGATTTCCGCCATGGCCAGCTCGGGTGTGACTTCACCGAGAAGAAGGCACACATTTGGTTCCTGTATGTTGCAATAATTGGTTGACATGATATTCCTATAGCAGACAAAAGAAACCAAAGTATGTTACCTCGAGCATCATTCACGTCGTGGTATTCCTCTACTTTGTCAAAAAGGGGTGCTGGTACTTGCAAAAGCTCTGCGTTCTGCGATGTAGGCAGCCATCTTTGCGAGGCATTCTTCTAGGAGTTTCTGAGAGTTATTCAGCTGCCTAATGATTTCTTCTGCACTCCACTCGATATCGGGGCACGTCAGACTGTGTCGTCCCGTCCCTTCCATTTGCGGCGCCTCTGACTTCGTGGGTGGCGATGAGCATCTTGACGTCGTATGGCTCGTTGAGCATTCGTCGGATGTAAGGTTTGACAAGGCCTCGCTTGGTCTACCCTGAGTGAGCTCCGTGGACAGTCGCGAATATGCTGTAATATCTCGATAGCCTTGTTTTGTTCTGTTCTCGTGCTTGCAAATTTTCCACTCGACGAATTTCTTGTGGTAAGATCGTGGTCTATCATATTGTATCAGAATGTGATAGCGCTGAGTTGCCGTTGAATAAAATGGGTTGTTTCTTACACAGCATGGAAGTTGTATCTCTCTTTCATGTATCTGACAGTGTCTAAAAGATTATGACGAGCGTAATACTCCAATATGATGTCTTTATGTTCATCCCAGGATTTAGCCATTTTCTCGGGGGAGATGACTGGGGCGCTTCGGGAAGTCTCGAAGGATGTTGAGGACTCGATCGGATGATTGCGGTTCCAGGTTGAGGCACACCGGCTATTTATAACTGACACCAGCCGGTTCTGAACGACTTGACGGAAGGCAACATGCCGCAAGAAATACAATTTCGAAGCTAGTGGAAGTAGTACGATGTGACTTAGGTTCGCTATCTTAAAATCCTTCAACAGGAAGGGGGATGCCGGAATATGATGTTAATACAAGCTGTGGGCTGGAGGGCGAGATGAAGAGCAAGCTATCCACCATATACAATGATTAGTCCCGAACTTGGAAAATGGAAGTCACCGAGCTGACAGCTGGAGGATCGACAGACCGGCTTTTTGATTAAGCACTGTCTTATAACGACATGGCGGTGTATATAACAACTATATCCCCGGGCATCATGTAACTGCATGGGGAAGAACTAACACGCGAGGTGTGTTCCGGTCCCATGGGTTGAACCTGTAGCTAGGGAAGATGCGAAGGTGCCTTCTGTTGGTCACACTGCTTGACATAAATGCATCACAGGTTGCTAGCCTGCTCCATACCTGACAAGCCCAAGGTCTTATACTGAACCTTGCCTTACGCCACACACTCCTCGACTAGTTCCGTCCGGCTATTAGGGATAAAAGAGACGAAAGCCGTTTCCCTGCCTCTTATATTCTGGCAGGCGTCGATTAAGATAAATAGACTGCACCTGCAACTTACATAGCTTAATGTCAAGCAACGAATATAGTCACCAGAGACAGAGAGGATGAAGAATAATCCACAGTTACAAACGGACAGCCGCGCAGCTAGCAACGATAAAGAACTACAAGAGCAGGATTTATATTTGCCTTTACAAAATAGTGAGTATTGGTCGTCCTTAACAGGCGCAATCATAGTCTCTCATGTCTCATGAACACACACTTGCTACAAATAGAGCAAAGCTATTGTGTTAAAACAGACAAACAGAAAGCTTCAGTCGATGCTAATATTTGTGCTTTTGCTTTAGTCGGTAGAATTATGAAGAAGGCCCTACCGGACAATGCGAAACTTTCCAACGAGGCCAAGGTGTGTGTCCAGAGATGCACTAGCGAATTCATTTCATTCATTACTTCTGAGGGTGAGTCGATTGGGAACCTGCTCGCGAGCTGGCAGTGATTACCATGCCAGCTAAATGATACCATTTATTCTTGATAACAAGCTTACTAAACGACTCTTGGCGACCAGCTTGCGAAAAGACCGTGGCCGAGAAACGAAAGGCTGTGAATGCAGAAGATATTCTATCCGCAATGAAGTCACTCGGTTTCGATAATTACGCGGAGGTTTTAGGAATTTATCTTTCTGGATACCGAGAGAGAACTTCAAGTGGCCACATAATGCCAAATGAGGCCGGCAACGGAGGCGCCCTTGGGCAAGAGCTTGCCTGTGGTGAAGGCAGCGTCGAGCCCGGATACATGTCTAGACAACATGTCGACGATGATTCTATCACTGATTTTTCCCACCGAGAATAGTCCATGCTACAACAGAATGGTTGGAAAGATGGACTCAGATCTTGTGAGATTGAGCAATTCATCACCCACAGGCGTTGCAACTGCTTTCGTTTGCTTCAGCGTCAACACTTTGAGATGCAGTCGGTGGAATAATATTCAGAGTCGGACCAAGCTTTAGATGCTATGATAAAGGGACCTATTTTGGTTTGAGACTAGGTGGCCCAATCTAAGAGATAGATGCATTCAATCGCTTCGAAATCTTTGGCAACCTCGAATGTAACACATGAGCTTGTGGCAGTTGAATTATGATGCCATCTGATGGTCTGCAAACACTACATCTTCAATTCCTTACTCGTGGGACTGCGATTGCAGTAATAACCTTATGCGTTACCTGTCAGTCCGGCCACCATAGTGCCGGTTCCTGCTAAGAATGTCACGCAGTTTCAAGCTAGTACTTACTGGTGATCTGTGTTCAGAACAAAGCCCAAGTTTTGCTTTCAAGATACGAATTCCCACGGCCAGTTACCTGTGCTTAATGTCCAGTCTCTGGAACTAACCGCCAAGGACTTTGCGAGATCAGGCAAGGGTATCTAGAAGGTATGGTCCCCTGCAGTCGCTGGTGATATCCCTTCCTTTTGGTATTAGGAGCGGGTGGTGCAGGGATCGTACCCTTCTTATCCCAGCTTATCCCAGAACATGAAGATTTGAACAAGGCTGTTTCGTCTTGGCCCGTGCTAGCTCACTTCTGAATACAGAGACTTGCATAATTTAGTCTACGGTCTGTCTGTTTAAGTGATTGGTAGGTAATTTCCGAGCCCAGAAATACTGCAGTCTCGTATCGCCCCTTTCTTCCGCAAAGGAATATTAATTTGCTACGCGTCCAATGTCGGGCAGCGACGTTGGTGCATCTAGGCCCAGCAGACTATTCCCTTTGTTAACTGAAGATCCTTCGGCTGCTGGCTGAAAAATGTGATTCTCAATTCAACACCGAGCGGCCTTTACTCCCACAATGCATACCAGGGTCAAGGATATCGCGTAGAGAGCCATTGGTCTTCCTATATTTCGCGCTGTTAGCATCTTTTCACTTACACTACGTCAAAACATGCCAGATAGCTGGCCGTCTATAGTAGGTACCGCCATGCGGCTCAATATGACTTACTTCATGTGGTTTTGGAAAACCGTGGACCCATCATAGACTCAATGTACACTAGACAGCCGCTCACTCAAAATCCCTTCAAACCCCCCATGCCCACAGTGAATCCTGGTATTTAACAACGGCTACTGCGGCTAGTAAGGCATCTAAAAGAGTTCAACAATCCGAAGCCCCGAAAATTCCGCCGCCAAACTCAGAAGTGACAGCTTCTGGGTTGCCCATTCCCCCTTGACCGTCTTACCAGGTGTGCCATGTAGCCTCAAAACAACAGAAAAGCCACACCGGGGGTGTATCTTTTAAAAGGACTTCTAAACGAGAAACAAAGATGCCTGCAGACAATGCAATTTTACGTAGCGAATGTAACAGAGTCCTAATTTCCCACCTTGTATAAAGGGTTCGGCATGGGTAGGCCAACAACGACATGAGGATCCTGGCGCGAGCTGTTCGCAAATCAAATAATCAACAGCTGCCTCATGGAAAACGCATCCAACCAAACTTTGTGCCTTCTCCTTTCTGAGACTGAAGTAGCTTGCCGCCCTCTAGTGGCACCAGTTGTGGCTTTTGGTAGGCGACCGCTGTTCATAATGCAGACACCCTCTACGCCGATTATACTCCAATCGCAACATGGCATGTTTCATAAGAGCGACAAGTTACCAGCATATCTGTGCTTTGCCCAGCTTAGACATTGCATTACAATGCATTACCAGGCTTACAATACCTCCTGACGCGTTTGGGTGAGGCCACAATATTTTGTGCCTTGTAGCCGATGAAACGAAGTGGCCAAATATATGACAGCAGGTACCTCGACCAACACCGACCTAGAATACTGATCGTCCAGCCTACGACACTACAGTCTTCCATGTCCAAAATAGACAAAAATTACTGCGGCAAAAATGAAGCGACCATGGGAGGCTCATCCACTACAACTATCCCGCGAAAACTCAACATCTCAACTACTGCAGACACCTACTGAAGGGTCGCTATATGCGATATAACGGAGGAACAAGGTTTACGCAGCCATGGCTCTCCCGCTCGGAGACTTTCAACACATTGGCCTTGAGAGGACAATGTGGGATACAACGCTATGGAAACACTGTCCAAAGGGTTACACCTGTAACGAAGCAGATAGAGTTATTCGAAGGAACGAGGAGTATCAGGCAAGCAGTCACCAGCAACATCCCGTCATGTTCTTTAGCAGGGTAACTTCTTGGTACGAATGGGTGGAAACTAAATATTTTAAACCCTTGAGTGAGTTCTGTGATGGCAAGAAAGTCTGTAATTACCCCATGGCGGCGAACTTCAGGACCTCTCGAGAAAACGTGCGATGTAAGTGTCTCAGTCCGGAGCAGCTATAGCTAGTCTAGCTAACTTGTGTCCTTAAATAGCGCATCAGCAAAGCATTATCAAATCTGAGGCTCTGGCTTCTTACGGATCCGTCAATCGCGATGTAGAGCTCGACGGGCGAACCAAAGCTGACAACGACAGCGAAGTCGAAGATGCGGACGATAGCGATTATGAGCCTGGGAGGAAACAACCCAAGAGACGCTATACCGCCTCTCATAGACCACAACTTGCAGTCATGAGGAACTGCAATGGTATGCCATGTGCCAACGTGCCTCCATGTATTGCGACTTGCACACATAAGATAACATGCAAGAACGTAGCTACAGAGACGAGCTACGTAGAAGCTGCAACACCTCGCGATGACAATACAGACAGCCAACCTCTCCGTCCGTTTGCATATGACAAGGAGTTAATTGAGAAGGACTATCTGGGAGCTTTCCAACGCGTGCATTTCATTGAGTCCGAACATGAAAAGAAACTCGAATGGGTAACCATTCCACCAATTCTGGTACCGCAACCCGTTCTACTGAACAACATATTCGGAACTAACAGAGGGAAGGATATTTTTAAAGAACTTGACGGGCGTAATCCACAGGCTGCTGGGTTGGGCGCTCAAACTCCAAGCAGCAAGAGCACTCTTGCCAGTCTCACGCTGCCACGAAAAAGGGGACGCTTAGATATGCACGGAAATGGTCGAGCTGCGCAATCATTCGAACGAGACTTGCCGTAAAATAAAACGGAATGAATCCATTCCAGCGACCTAGGCTTTAGCAGAGTATGACGTCTCTAAGATTGGAGCAAGAATAGGATAGTTATAGGAATTGCAACTCTTCCCCCGGTGAAGATAAAGTAATGGTGTGGGGGTATAATAGCTAGGTGTTTAGTTGAAAGAATATGATCAATCTTAGTCCCGTTTATGTATGCCCCATTCGTTCAGCTTACTTTGTATACGAACCGTCAATACTGCTCTCAGCCTTGCGTCCTTCAAGTGTTGGGGACGATTAACTTCCAGACGATGCTGACTGCGATGTTCAGATACAGGAGGTTGGCCTAAAGCCAGCCAAAGCTCGGTGTAATGGCCACGGCCGATTGCACTCGATGGTCCAATTCGCATCGCTGCTGTGGGTCAGTAATTCTGGGCCAAACTTCGCGTGTTCCGAAGGCCTGGTGAATCCACTATCGACCAGTTTTGAGTAAGTTTCTCGGAACTTTGCCGTGATGTTGTCGGAACGCAAAATAAAATCTCAGATTCTGGGTCAGGCAAACTGGGCCATGGATTTGCCGGCGTCTTGCAAATGCAGGTGGCTGGTGCCCTTGGCCATGGTGGATCCTAACACCTAGTTACCAACACTAGCACCACAACCTAGGTTTGATCATTTTCAGTCCGAGTCCACTCAGCTCTCAAACACTGGCTTCCATCTTCATCAGCCGACAAAATGACTGAACTCGAGGCCAAAATCAATAAACTCGAATCCCTGTTAACAAGCGTTCAAAATCAATTGGAACGCCTGGCGGCAAAAGGTCATGGGGGACGCAAACGCAAGTCTAGATCACGACCGCTGCGCACCCCAGAGTGGGAGGCCATCACGAAGGCCTTTTCCGAGCTTCGTCGTGACGTGGAAGACATCAAGAAAACCCTTTCTTCTCAGGAATCGGATACCCACTCCCAAATGAATGGATGGACTCCATCACAGGATCAAAGCGGGCGAATTTCGGACGTCGGCACTCGGCTCTGGCCATCACTGACAATGTCGCAGGAGTCAACCCATCCCTCGAAACAGGTGAATGCTTTCAGAGAGGGCACGTCTTGCGAAAAGTCGAATTCAAGGTCCGTATCGCCAGCTTCATTGGAGACAGATTCTGAGGTCATTTCAGCCTCTCCCTTGACGTCGGCAACTTCTGACGGAGCCAATTCCCCTGTATTCGCCCATTGGCAGGTGCAGACGATATCTGTCGCAGATATGGGCGATAATCTGGTTGGGAACCTTTCTAAATTCGCCCTGTCTGACTCGTTCTCCAACATAATTACCATCGAGGATCTATATCAAGTTGAATGGAAGGACGTCGCCAAACTACTTGACATTCAGCAAGGATATGCACACTTATTCGTCACGTACAAACCTGTTGATGTCATGCCCGCATGCACCATGCTGGTGAAGGATATATCGCGACAGAGGCCACGGCAGTTTAAATTTCCAGATCCTTCTACGCCAATCAATCGACCGTCACTTCATGACATCAGTAAATACTTGGAACAAACGGTAAAAGACCCACCTGAATCCTCGCTCACTTACTACGTTGGGCCACGACTTACGACTTGCTTCGATCATCTACTCCACTCTGGGCCTGAACTGTCGAAGCTCGATAATATAGCGGGTGTGAATTCTGTGTACGATCATCTTGGAGAAAGGGGTTCAGGCACGGCATTTCATCACGAGGACGCACGCTTATGGTCTTGCAACCTAACGTTATTTGGCTGGAAGGCATGGATTCTAATACGAGAGCACCATACCGCGAAATTCGAGGATTTTGTGCGCACTAAATGGCCAGACAAGTGTGACCAGTTTGTACGTCACTGTTGCCTGCTGTTTGCTCCTTCAAGCCTTCGTGACAGAGGAATTGAGTTTGACATACGTTGCACTGGACCTGGAGACCTGCTGGTGACAAAGCCTCGACAGTATCATGCCGTTATTAATTTTACCAACAGCTATGCCATATCAACAAACTTTCTGCCCCCTGGAGAGGATGCCATACCTCCTGGACTGCGTGTGTGCTCCGAATGTGGCCTCCGAAACTTGTACAAACAAGTAAAAATGGCGAAACCCAGGGCCACACCAGTCAACAAGCGAGTTTCAATCCACCAAGCTGTCTCCGAAGTCTCCGAACACAGAGTTAGTCCGAACCATCTTCAAGAACTAAAATGCAAGGAAAATGCAAAGGAATCTGTGAACTCGGTTTGCACAACACCAATCGAAGATCCTAACGGCCACCAGCATGATCAAGTCCTCAAACTGGTGGCGGCGATGCAGAGTCGGTCCGCACTTCTACAGTTTTGTGCAATGGTTAAGGCTAGCCGCGCGCAGAGCAGCTCTAGGTCTTTTAAGAATACGAATAGTTATGAGGAACGCCTTGTGCAATGCGTTACCAACCTCAACATATCTGAGACCGACTCGGATGTGCAGAAACTTCGCGTCAGGCTCGATCAGATCCGCCTTGTAGACCACCTGGAGAATTCTAGGACTGGACAATTAAGATGCAGTTCTGAGGTCAAGCAGAGAGTTCTAAGAGCTGTTAATTGGCCTGAAGCAAAACTAGAGGGCCACCAAAAGAAAGGTAGCAAGTGGAGGAAAGTTCGCGGCACATTCACTGGAATTCTCTGCTTTATTTTTCCTCAGAGAGGGAACCCAGATAAGATTAAGCAGAAAGACTACCTTGACCTCGCAAATAATCCAAGGCTACTAGCAGCCTTCCATGACCTCCTTCGAAACGACTATACACAAACAATGTGCGCTGCTGGAGAAGCTTTTGAAGACAGCCTTACTGGAGGGTCACTCGCTCAATTTAGATGGGAGGCGGAAAATGTAGATATTTGGTC
>NW_011942204.1:2434241-2469781 GCF_000187425.2 Metarhizium robertsii ARSEF 23
TTATATGGGGGACCTATTATTGCTGATTTATTGGCTTCCCAAGCACGATCTTCGGATTTCGAAAAGGTCAATGAGGCCGATAGGACTCCATTACATTGGGCGATAAGATACGGGTATGACGAGGTAATGGACATGTACTTCTCGACAAGAAAGGCACGATCTAACGAGCATATCCTGGAAAACGATCTATTATTATACGCGATAGAACGCCGAAAAGAGTTTGTTGCACTAGAAGTCTTGCGGCTTCGGGGCTTCCAAGTTGCTGTATATCCGCAAGGCGATGTTCCACTCCGTCGCGCACGTCGAGAAGGCCTTATACTAGTAGTTGCAGAATACAATTACAAACAACGGACGCCAACACTACTGGCGATGAGGATCTTAAAGCTACACAGCACGCCTCGAGGGGTAGGAATCAGGCGATTGAATCTCGTCTGGTTAAGTCCGGCGTGAGTCCCCACGCTGATGAGTCTGCCTTGTGGGCTACAGCGCAACAAGGGGGCTTCGAAACCTTTCGACTTCTACTAGTGTATAAGGGATACAGTCCCATATTTCACAACAGCGTCTGTTTCCAACACGCAATTCGAGGTCGTGATGAACGGATTATAGCCAGAACGCTTAGAAGGACCGCTCATATTGACTATAATGTCGTTTTAGTTGCGGTGGAATCGGATATGCCAGACCTGCTATTGTTGGTCATGGAGCGTCATCGCCGTGCCTCAACACAAATCAACTTAGGGGACGCCTCCAGACGAAGTGGAACTTGATATGATGTGGTGTTGGTATTGCGAATTTGACACGGTGTTTTTGTCGTTCTGACTGTGTGGTCGGTTCAGGCAGCTGACATGGCCTCGATTGTTGCAATGTTCGCCACATTTGACTGAGTAGAGTAGTGGTTGTCCACAAAAATATCAAGCATGAATACGTCGCCAAGTAAGAACGAAGACTTGTATAACGTGCAAGCAACTTTTGTAGAACGGTTGGTAGGTGGTAGTGGTAACATCGAATGCGTGTAGGCTTTGTATGGGATCAACTCGACTGACCATTATGGCCTTCTGTCCTTGAGTCTAGTCTCGTTTCCCTCTTTCTGTATAAATATAATAACATCAAAAAACCTTCCGAAGACTTCACCACTCAGTTTTCATGATTTTATTTCCTATATTGACAGCATCTTGCAAGAAAAAGCGGGATTTAGTGGACATTATATACAGCCGTACGTACTCTCATTTTATGGTCTTTCCCGCAGCAACTTAAAGTTGAGCAGCCATATTGTCTCATAGAAATTTTAGCCGAAGGGAGAATACTTAGTTACCTGGCCCCTTCATGAGGCGCTCCAATAGCCCTTCCCTTGGTCCGTCAACTGATAAGTCCTACACGATGCATATTTATAGCCTTTGGCCAACACTTGAGACGTATGGAACTTTGTATGGGTTCTGTTGCAGACCCTCCACTTATGCAAAATACACAACTTCCGAGTCAAAAACGCGCCGGAAGGTCTCTTGTATTTATATTTTGCTAGGGTACGAATGTCTTTGTATGGATGAAAGGTATTGTCCGAGGCGTCAATATCAATGCCAGTCCGCCTGGTAAAATAAGCTGTGCCGAAATGAGCTTGCCCTAATCTAGGATCAAGAGCAAGAAGGCAGGGGGGGCATACCAAAACACTTCACGTAATGAATGGAAATTTGTGTGACAGCTCAGGAGATCGACTACAAATGCAAATCTTTTTCGGTGCATGATGCAGCTCTAAGTAAAGAAATTCTAAAACATCCCCTCCACTCTTCAAGTCAGATGCGTGAGAACGTCAGGCTATATTGGCTAAGACGAAGATCAACATAATTTTCTTTTGTTGTCTTTGCGTCATAACAATTCTAACCGTTATTTAACTGAGAAACTGAGTCTTCTCCTCCATGCCAAAAAATTCTTGTTCCTTCTGCCAGAAGAGGTCCTGCTCTCTACGCTTTTGATCAAGGAGCTTGGTTTTATCAGGGGTCATAAAATCCTCGAGAAGTGGGATTATAAGCCCACCGGAGTACTTGCCCATTTCGAACCTAGGAGCATGTCGATCCACACCATGAATTTCCCAAAATAAAATACCCCAAAATGCTTCGTATATATAATCCGAGTGTAACAATGCCGTAGCCACTGCTGTGCCGCATGGACCAGCGAAGGTTTCCCAGAGACGAGAGAGCAAAGTCGTACTTTGCAATGAGGCTTCATTGTGCTTGATCTGGCAGAGTAGCCGCTCCACCTCTTGTTTATACCAGTTAACTTCTAATAGCATAAACCCGAATCCTGACCCCGTCAACCAGACGGGGGGCACGAGGAATTGGACAGGTCCCACAAATGACCATTCCCAATCGATTACGCCAACGGCTTTAAGATCCTGGTTGAAAAGGATATTGTTATTGTGGAGAGTGATATCTCCATGCAAAAGAACAAATGGACTATCTATTTCAAGCCAGTCCTTAGAAGCAAAACGATGGAAGGCGTCCCTGGCGTAGAGCAACGAGCGGCCACGTCGTTTGTCCAATCCTATGTCTGGTGATCTATTAAACTGGTTCTCAGAAAGACGAATAAGAGCAGCCACAAATTCGCGAGCTGTCTGGAACGTTTTTCCTTGCTCAATAATCGTATCTGGCTGATAACCCTCGGCCGCTTGCATGGCCATGTTTAGAGTAAGAGGTCGATTTTGAACTGCGATGCTATCGGGGTTGCAGGCATTTAGGAGCTCAGTAGACCTTTCTGGCAGACCTAAAGCTCCAATTGTAGGAAATTCAAGGTGGCGTAGTTGAAGGTTAATGTCGCCAATTTGTTTATAGACTTGTCGTACTTGGAAGTCTGGAGTGCGCTTCCCTCTTTGGAACCGTAACTCATGAAGAGTTTTGCCCTCGACATAGTTCATTATCAAAAAAGGTGATTTTATCATATTATCGTCGCTGAGAGAGTAGGCATATACCCGTGGTACCGGAATAGTAGTCTTGGTGGCAACATACCTGCTCTACTTGTCAGCTTGAATGACGTAGAATGTCCACCACGTACCTCATTGTAGCTATTTCTGAGCTCATTCTTTCGGTAACCCAAGGACTGTCTGGAAAAGGTACCCGTATGACCCATTTCTCAGGTGGAAAAATTTTGAATTTAATGAAAACACACAGGTTGAAACCACCGTGCTTAGTGAAGCCATCGTGGCCATTTGGGTTGAAAGGCTCACACGAGGGGCTCTTGGGATGATGTCGCGTCCCTAACTCGCAAAATTTATCAATTTTGCTGCAGATGTCCGCAATAAAGTATTGGCGGCGTTTATTGACCTCAGTCTTGCTGATGCTGTTCATTGTGATGCGGTTTCAGGGGGTGACAGTTTGCATGTTGACGCTTTGAAGAGAGCAGGAAGTTTGCGTGTTTATAGGCCACAACGATAAAACGGTGTGCCTAGATTGCTTTACCACGTGACATTTTCCTAGTCGGCCGCAGGCCCCCGAGGGTGTGCAGAAATACCGACGGCCCTTCGAAAACGCCCAAACAACAGTCATACTCCCATTTGGCTAGATATCCTCGCCACCTGTGCATAATACAGCCGCTTCTTCCATTAGGAGCCTTGTTCAGACTTTGAAGGGTTGCGATAGTGGTGGGCCGGCTAATATATTCTGTTGGGGAAAGGGGGCATGTGCGAGGTCAGAACCACCGACGTTTGAATGGAAGGTCTGTAGAGGCAGTTCGATGAGGTATGGCCAAGAAGAAAACCAGGAACGTGTTTTCCCTGATGCTAAATGCATGATGCATTTGGTCTGAATACTACTATGTGGCATGAGAGAGTGCGCACGAACGGTGCAAAATGCGGTTTCTGACATCACCGACACAAGACAATGAATCTCAACTTCACAATGACAAATGTAGGGGTGTGTTGAACAATCCTAATAGCTAGACTCATGTAACAAGATGATGCATCATTCTAATTGAAGAAATGAACCTCGATGAAACCCGACTAGAGGGTCGATTGCCACCTTCCGCTTCTGCACCAAGGCAGCTTGCTACGTCGAGATTTTGTACGAAGGAAGGGATGTAGATCCGCGGCGCAACAAGCTCCACCGTTCCACCATTGCAACATTACTAGTATGCTGGGCCTGCACCGGCCCAGCTGACACTGCCAGTTGGTCCGTCTTCGTCAAAGTCGGGATGCCTATCAGTTCCCGGGATGAACCATTTGTCAGTGTCAAATGTAGGATTTGCCGCCAGGGATTGCAACTTGGCCTGCAAATCAGCTATCTCTTTTTGTTTCTCAGAGCATTTTTTCGACGCCCTCTCAGCCTTGCGGTTATAATGTTGAATCGAATCTTGTAGTGTTGTGATACTTCTTTCAAAATCGGCGCGCCTATTGTGCCTCCTGTATGCCTCTTGCTCAGGTCCCATTTCGGGGTCCCCAACATAACCCCGGGCTCTTTGCGCTGCATCACTGCTATCAGACAATTGTGCTAATTGGCCTTGTTCAACGTCAAGTTGCTCCTGGTATGCCGTTGCTCGTTGTGCGTTGTCGGCGTACTCATTGTAGTACTGGTCATATCTGGCTTGTTCTTGTGCCACCTGGTCCAGCAGTTTTTGAACTTTGCTGGAAGAGTCCGGTAGCCGTTTGGAAGCCTTATCTTTGCCTTTGGAGTGATGTCCCATTATGGAAACTGTCCTCTCTATGAGGGTGAAATGCGCAATTTAGAACAGTATTCGAGGGTAACAATGATAACTGTGAGAGGCAAATAATATCTTACCAAATATGAAAGATTGAAGCTGTATTCACAAGTTTTGACTGCAGAGACTTCATAGACCCTATGGCAAGAGAAGTTAAAGTCTCGTGGAAAGCAGATTATGAATCCAGGGACGGGAATCGATGGGCATTATATATAGGAACAAGGCCAAATGGAGTGGTCTTACTCCATAGAGGCAAGTGATTATTTCAGAGATGAACTTACGAGGGGCAGGTATTTTCCACTGTGTAGTCGCGGCAGTAGTGTTCATTCATTTTGAGGATAAAGCAATGCCAATGTTAGAAAGAGGCATGTCGAAGTCCAAGAACTGGATGTCTATCCCGTCCTACACACTCAGCCCAATTTGTACTCGACTACCGTGTATGACACTCAATACTGCAGCCGCCATGTCTGCCCTACTGTGACCTGGTAAATGAGGCTACCAGATGAGGCAAAATGATTGTTAAAATCCGACACAAAATGCGATGCATGCAGCCACCTTGCCATGGCTAGACATTCAACGTGATTTGTTCCAGAGAGAGCTTCAGGACTGCTACCAAATGCATGACACATTATAGGCCTAACATAGAATGACGTATGCATTATGAAAACAAATAAGCAGGACAATATCCTGGGTACCATCAGCGGGTATCGGTTGGGCTTTAAGCTGGGAACCAACTCAGAATTCTTTTGCTCAGATATTCCGTGGCATCTAGAGAATAGACCATGGTTCCTCAAAATACATAAGACGTGAAAGAGTAGCGAACCAGCATCATACCATTTTTTTCGTCGCTAAACTAAGCTAGAATCTCACTATAGTCACAAAATATGACACATGACTGCACCTATTCCTTGGCTATGCTTTCCGTAGTGACTTCCGGACTCCTGCAGTTGTCCCCGCCGTTCTTGGCTGTTACCAGTTCAAGGCTCTGTCCATTTATAGAGCAAAGTTTTGCCTTACCCTCCAGAATGACCGAGAATGATCTGTCTGTGAGAACATGTAGGGCCTGGGGTTATATCGAATGACGTAATATTTTTCTGAAGTACAAATGACAAAGCTACCCCTGCCTTATTATTCCCCCTGATTTCTACGTCACAAAACGATAGGTGATAGATTACCCCGATGCCAACTGCGATGCGCCCGGCCGGCCATTGAACCGTAGGTCCGTTTCCTCCAACCTCTGTTCACCGGTTAATTCTAAGGGTGTTTTCTGCACCGAGCATTCCACCTGGCAGACGGTGCGCTGTGACCACTTGACATACAAAATTTGATCACACCCATGACGACACATATAAGCTAGGGTGTTCGCTATGATGTACTTGCAGATGCCGAGTTATCTGGGTCCACAAGGTCATTAAAAAGAAGACTCCCTCTAACCATACCGTTCCGTTGCTTAATGTGATGAATGAATGCTTCGTTTGTGATATGTCTCCAGTAGAACAATAAATGTAGATTAAAGTGGTAAAGAACTTACTACACAGGGCATAGCCCATTTATGTACTGGGAATACAGAGTGTGACAGTCGGTGAAGCACTCTAGCATGTCTCACACCGGTTCCCAGAAGAATCTTCCGGCCTCATCAGCTTTCGTATCGGCTTTCGTCGTCTACCAATCGTGATATCACTAGACGTCCATCACCTTCGTGGCACATCGTGTTTCCTGATGGGCTTTCGTTGAGAGATTCCCTCTCTCCCGATCTATGGTTTTCCATATTCTAATTCAGTCTCGCACTGGTTAGGTGTAGCCATTGGAGCCAATGAGCTTTCCGTACGAGTTTCGTTCTAGTTTCGTTCTCATCAGAGCCGTATGTTTGGATATACTGCGATATCAACCTTTGGTAAGGAACCGGTACGAGGATGCTAGAATCCAACGGTGTGAGATCCCTTGCCAACTTCCAACCAGTTTCCCGGTGTTTTGGGTCCTCTTTATCAAAATAGAGAATAGGATAGAGTGTGCCTGGTCCCCGTGAGCAGGTTTTGGTGTTCGATTTTGGGTTATAGGAGCAGCAATCATCCAACAGACGTAAATGCTCTGTGTTATCAATTGAGAACGGTCCTTCAAAATGACCAGGGAACATAACGACGGCCGGAATATATTCAGACCTATTAGTGTCAAATAGACCGTTCCAGATTGTGGCTGTCTTGGAATATCGGCTGAGTTGTAGGGAGCCTCGAATGCATTCAGAAGACCAATGTTAACGTGGCGAATAAATTTTGGTGCTTCGAAAGGTTTTGTATACGCCCGCCAAACCGTAACCTCGGGTCTTGAGGCGTTGACTGCCGTGTCATTCGATAAGGCAAGTGCCTTGTAGACAGTGGTGTAATGCTCCCATTTGCTACATTGATACTGCTCCAGGATGTCCCTTTTGGCATGAGCAATTGTTGAGGACAATTTCGCCAGAGTTTGTAGATCCCCTTCTTGTAGAGACCTATTTTGCAAGTGATTTTGTGCCCATAGCACTATTCTGGCCTCTTCATTCTCAAGCTGTCGAAGTTCATCTTGTAGGACTCTGGCCTTTAAGGTATCATCTGGGCACTGCCAAGGCCAGGAATGCCATTGGATCCCGGCGCCAACGGTGAACATGATAACTACCGTGAAACGGAGCGAAGAAAGATGACAAGGAAAGGTGGTTGTCAGTGCCATTGTCGATAAAGCTAGAGACCGCTTTATATTGTAGCTTAACAGCTCGTGTAAACTTATAACGGACACTCCTTATTGACGCAAGCAGATTATGTTTCCAATCACCGCCGTGCCAGGTTCTTGGCTCTCAAGGTCCATATTGCATTGACCGCCTCTTTCCTCGGAGTAATGATATAAACCCATTGATCTTTGTTGAGGTCTTCCTTCCAATTCGCTCGTGTTTTCATGTCAACTTCCGTACCTACTTCTTGCCCAAAAGTATGACTACTGCTTTCCCTCCCGTCTCCTCTTCTCTTTTTCGTCATCTGCAGCAAAAACTTGAATATGAAAATTGCCAATGCGTTGCACAGGGGAGCGACGCCGTTGAGAATCTATAGCTTTCAGCTCTTACATTGGATTCAGATCAAGTAAAAGGTTGCCTGACCAACATGCAGTTGAGGCGTGTGATCAGGCTGCGATGGAACAGCACAAAATCGGCGCCCAAAGCGATTATCACATTATGGGATGGAACAAACCCGCTTTGCTGGGGTAAAACCATTTTACCCCAGGAAAGCGGGTCCTCCCACGACGCCACTCCCAGGTCGGTGCACAAGGGTCCTCACCTTTGAACGACCAATTAGAACTGGATGACAGATGTTCGACAGCTTGGATATTTCTTTCCTCCTACCACTACTATTCTCTCGAAATGCAGGATGAACATCAAGGGAGCAATGCCGTCTTTATAGACAAAGCTCGGGTAAAAGAGGGATTCATATTGGCAAAAGCTGGACAGCAGCAACTTCCACAAATCCCAGAACGCAAGACGTTTTACTACTTCACGGTGTCACATAACAATCACTACAGCGCTGCGAAATCCTCATTGTACCAATTAAGTCCACCCAGTACCCAAATTTCTTCTTCTTTTCTGTCCGAAAGTATACGAAGTGTTGTGACCGTGCTCCTAGGAATAAATTAACAAACTATATACGATGTCCTCATTCGGCCAAATCAGTGGCATTTCAGTAATGATGACAGATGAAGTTGAATCTCCGTTTTTGACGGTCATGGCTTACAAATTCTTAGCGATGAGGTCAAGTTGCCCCAGGCTGCATGCTCAAAATATTGGTAATAAAAGTGATAGCAAGGCTGCTTACCGATGGTTTTGGTAGTCAAATGCAGCTCTTTCTTATAATAAAGAAGTTTGATGTGGTTACATACTTCAAGCAACTGACCTTGCTTTCTATCACCTCCACGTCGTAAGCGAAATGAGAATCACAAACGACACAAGAAGACGGAGAAAATATGTAGCCTAGGTGCTCCATCTAGTACCATCTCCAATGCATATTGTGTCCTCATATCTCATTTTTCCCTTGTCGGATACTGTGCCAACCGGTCGATCCTGCATTTCAGCTGTGTGATATGGGCTGTGATTGGCTAGGATAGACCCGCTTTGGTGTGGTCTACGTAGACGCCACTCCGAGTCGGGGTGCATGGGATCCTCACATCCGAATAAGACTTAGATGCTGGTTGATTGTTGTGCGACAGCCTCATTATGCTTTCCTCTTACCATTACTTTTCTATCAAAATGCAGAATAAACATAAAGGGGACATTGAATTCTTTATAGAAGATGAAAAGGTGCAGAATGCGTACACGTTGGCAAAAGCTGGACAGCAGCAACTTTCACAAATCCCAGAACACAACACCCTTCACTACTTCAAGGTGCCATATAATGGCCATTCTAGCGCCTGCGAAATCTATATTATACCGATTAAGCACAAGCAGTACCAGAACCTATTCTTCTTCCCGATCCGAAGATATACGAAGTGCTGTGACGATGCTCCTGAGAAGGAATTAAAACTACAACACCAAACTATATACGATGTCTACATTCGGCCAAATCAGTGGCGTTTCGATGATGATAACAGGTAAGAGAAACAGTCGGTTTTGGGGGGCTATGGCTAATTAATTCTTAGCAAAGAGGTCAAGTTGCCCCAAAATGCATCACCCGTGTGTACTTGCCTTGATCACGCACAGCTTGGTCTCGATTATCTACGACAAACCGCTACTGCGACATCTTCTGGCGCGGAAGAGAATGTAGTGTTCCGCATGATCTCTACATGTCCATGTCGGTGTACCGATATGGCCGATGAAATGGACAGTAGGTCGAATTTGCCAGGATATCGACTTTGGGGAAACCTGGTCTCAGAACACATGTGTTAGGGTCAATTTCTCTCCTGTTTGCGAAATTGGGAGACTTACTGCATAAAACGAAGTCCCAGACAGAAGGAAGCCTGCTTTTGCCAGAGTATAGGGAAAAGCTTTTCTCATCATCTGCGGCATGCCGAACACATTGAGTCCATGGATCAAGGGCGCAACACCGCAATGTACTGGAAAGTCGACCTCGTCCCAAGAATGGACAGACAGTCCAGAGCTCCGACATACTTAGCGCAACGCCTCGGTACCGACGCTCCTGGAGTCTCTCATTTCTTGACCTGCGCCCCCGCCGGAGATAGCGTCCCGTGACGACTACACAGTCGGGTGGGTTTGCGCACTGCCTATAGAGGTCGCCGCAGCCAAAACAACGCTTGATCGCGTCAATGACAATCCATTTCCAGATCGGAGTTCAGACCACAACAGTAACTACATTCTCGGGAGACTTCAAGGCCACAGTGTCGTTGTGGCGTATCCGAAGTACGGGTTGCGTGGTCACACAGTTGCATGCAAGCTACCCACTCCTCTGGATCTCAGGTGGCCCTGGAAAAGGGAAGGCAATGCTGGCGATTTATATCACCGAGGTGCTACAGCCAGTTGCTGACGCCGCCGACAATGTTCTCCTCTACTACTTCTGCAGTAACCGCGACAAGAATCGGAATAACGCATTGACCATTAAGAGAGGTATCCTGTATCAAGGGATCGACCTCCATCCGCATCTGGTCAAAGATATCAAGAAGTCCTTCGAAGGGACGGAAACAACCAAATATACCATTTCTAGTTTTGTCTCGTTGTGGGGGGTTTTCCTGTCCCTACTTCAGCAGAGCACGTCTTCCCAGGTAGTCTGCGTTCTGGACGGTCTAGATGAATGCGAAAAGGAACCACTCAGGCAGCTTCTCGACGCCGTTGACAATTACTTGTCGAAGTCTGGGGAAAAGGTAAGGCCACGACTGCAGCTCATCATCCTCTCCCGACCTCAGCCGGCTGTTTTGGAGAGCAAACTCGGCCAACATCAGCAGATCTAGTTCGACATCTCCGACACAGAAATTTCGCATGATGTAGAGAGATACATCTTCGCCAAAGTTGCAGAACTGGCATCCGAGCAAAACCCTTCCCGAAGAGATGGTCGCGCAGGTTCAGCAGACCTTGCTGGCTGGCGCTGATGGAACCTTTCTGTTGGTTGGATTCGTGGCCAATGAGCTTCAGGGCAGGAGTTGGTGCAAAATTGATGAAGTTCTCCGCCATGTTCCTAAAGGCCTGGGTGGGATCTATCGACGGCTTCTTCAGCAGATCAGCGACAAGGAAGCATCGGTCCCCATTCTTCAATGGGTCGTTCTCGCTGCCCGGCCCCTCACAGTGGACGAATTGACCGTGGCCGCAGGGATCAAGACGGCTGGTACTCTTCCAGCAACTCAAGTGACCAAGGATCGGCTCAGGTTCGGCGGGTTGCTCGTGAAGGTCGAAGGAGATGCCGTCAACCTGGTTCACGAATCGGCGAAGGAGTTCTTCCAGAGCGATCAAGTCAACATCAAAGGGATTAATATGTTCCATATGAGCCAAGACACCCACTCATGCAGACCTCCATGCAGACCTGTCTAGCACATGTAGAACGCGGATACGGAAATTCCGGAAGGATTCACGAAATGTCTGGCCTCGATCCCTTCTTATCTTATGCCAGCCAGTACTGGCCGGTGCATTTCCACCAACGCCATTCATGTGATCGATGCACCATCCGAGTTCTCGCGTCCATTCTTCCAAGACGACTCTCCAATCCGGGACGAATGGCGGAAAGTCTACTGGAGCAGGAGAAGAACGGCGGAAGCCCGCCCTCCTTCACACTTTTGCATCTCGCGGGATATTTTGGCAACGTACCCTGGGCCTAGTTGTTGATCAGCAAGCATTCCCGCCTCATTTCGCGAAAGGACAACTACGGCCGGACGCCGCTGTCCTGGGCCGTCAATCAAGGTCACCGAGAAATGGTGGAACTGCTGCTTGACCATGGTGCGCGTGTCAATTTCAAAGATCGAAGCATGTTGACGGCACTCCATATCGCGGTCACCGGACAGCACAGTGACGTCATGTCTGTGCTGCTCGAACACGGCGCCCGTCTCGAGGCCAAGGCGGAGCATGGCGACACGGACACGCCGTTGATCCGAACCATTCTGGCGAATTCGAGAGAAATGCCGCAGGAATTACTTGAGCACGGAGCGCGCGTGGCCAAATTGCCAGCTCTTCTGGGAGTTGCTTCCATGAGGGGACAACCGGGCCCGGTGGACGAGCGTGTCAAAGAGCTACTTGGGCTCCAGGAGCAGGTCTTCCTCGCACGCTTCAGGCGTTCGTCGCGATTTGTCGACCTGGTCATGAAAGGGCTGGGCCTTTTCCTTCGCTTTCCCCTCGTTCTTGAATTGATGTCCCTCTTATCTTAAGTTTGTGGCGTTGAACCGCTGGGACAGTCTGTCTGTACTGCAGGAGCTCGTCCAGGAGAACAAAACGGACGAACTGCGAGAATGGGGGAAACTGTACCATGTGTTCTTCTTGGGGGCTGGTTGTCGACAGAACTACGAAGAGGCTGAAGGCCATGGGCGACCTGTCGACGCAGATCTTGCAAAACACCCCCCTTTTTTTTGCGTCGACAGGTCGCCCATGGCCTTCAGCCTCTTCTTGCAAAAGGTGCGCCTAGAGATATTCAGGCACTGCTGGCCATCACGGTCTTCACCGGCATGGGAACGAAACTCGCGGCTGTCCGACACGGATGGAGAGAAGGAGATGCCACCACAGCTGCGGCAATTTCAGATTGGGCCGCCATCGCCTGCGACAGGGACGCGTTGGTGTTCTTCCACTTCGGCATGCGGGGTTTTTGAGCGACTTCGATGTGTTCGGAGTGGAAATCGGGAAGAGAACGTACTTCGGACGGCCCTACTCATGACGGGCCACTTCGCCATGATCGACAAACAGGAACCAGGGCTGATCGAGTATTTCTCCCGGGTTATCGCGGAGTTCTTTGCGAAGGATACATCGGCAGAGGTTGAATTGTTCAGCGATGCGAATCAGGCGTGCGCCAATGAGCTATTCGTCATCAGTGAAAGTCGCGACTCTGCAATATTACGTCTCTTTCTGACCAGTATTTTCCAGTTTGCCCAACAGGCCCATGAGAAGGGACAGGACCGCTTTCTCAACGTACCCTCGGCAGCATGCTTGATTCTCTGCCAGGAGAATGCCACCGCTCACCGGTGGCTGATTGGTGAGGCCATCCCGGATGGAATAGGGGCGTTGATAGCGAAGGAACCTCCGGGATCGCTGCAGAAGCGGGCTTGCAAGACCTTTGTGGAGTGCCTGATCCTTGGGAAGCAGTCTTACCTAGGGGCGCACCGAGACAAAGAGTGGAACAGCATCTGCAGTCCTTGCCGGGAGTCGGACATATGATGAATCGCACCATTCGTTCATAAAGCATTGCGTAATACTCCTGCCTGAGAAGTGGCAGAGCTAAGTCACAAGGAAAATTCGAGCCTATATTCATAATCATGCTTTACGTGTTGTCTTATGGACTAATTTTAAAAAAGCTCCCAGTCGAAGGACGTTCATTTACAGGGAAAGCGTCTAAATGAACCTTTGACCCTTCATTCACAGACATGAGCGCTAGAATTGTTTTCCCTTTTTTTTCTGCTCGAAGGTCTCCCTATCCGCAAGTTTCGAATCTACCTAATCGAAGCCGCTGCTACAGTTATTAACTGTCGCTCCTCACTGTCGCCTTTGGGGGCGGACCGAGGTCGCTACCTTCCACCTATGAGCCGTTTCCACCAATCCGTCCGGCCTGACCTTGCCTTGCGTTTATTGTCATTTGTTTGGTGTGTAGGCGCCGGCGAGCGTGCCGGTTTACTTGAACCTGCATGATCCGAAAAAGGTGGCTTTGACGAAGCTGGAACAGATGAGGACGGTCGGACCGGCGCATGGGAGACAGATTGGTCCGGCATTGGTAAAGTTGACTCGTTCGATACGAACCAGGCTGGCTGATGCGGCACAAACGGTCGACTTTGCACTCTAAGTGCCTGACGAATCTGGCGCTCCACCTCAGGGTCGGTATCTCGCATCCTGTATCCTGCTCGGTTAAGCCGCAGTAAAACCTCACCAGGCGGAATGAATTCTTCCCAGTTCTTCCGCCCCATGGGGAGAATGTTGGGATCCGCACCCAGGTCAAGAAGCAGATCCATGATGGAAAGCATGCGCTTCTTTGCGGCGTAGTAGAGCGCAGTCCTCCTTCCAGAATTCATGCCATTGATGTCGTGACCCGATCTGAGCAGAAGTTTGATCATGGGGACGTTGCCTATGGTAACAGCTTGGCGAAGGCTTGTGACGGCCCGGCAACAGCGCGACTTGCTGAACGCCAAGTTGGTGGCGGCATTCTGGGAATGGCCTGTCGGCCCGCAATCCAGCCATTCTTCTGCAGTGAGGCCGCTTTCGTCGAATAGGGTCTGAGGCTCTGCAATGACAGATTTGTCGAGCAGGATACGGACAGTGGCTAGATCTCGACTGTGGATGGCCAAATGAAGAACGGACCAGCCGTGGTTGTCCTGCTGAGAGGCAGTGGATCGTATGCGGTCGTCTTCCAAGAGGCCCTGGACGACGTGGGAGTGGCCCATGAAGGCGGCGTGGTGTAGTGCAGTCCAGCCGTGGCATGTTGATTTGAATGGGTCGGCTCCCTGAAGGAGGAGCAAGCTCACAATGGAAACATGGCCTCCGTTTGCAGCGCAGTGAAGTGGTGACGTACCGTAAGAGCTGACAGCATTGGGGTTGGCCCCAGCATTCAGCAGCAAACGCACAATCTCTAGATGGCCCTCCTCTGCTGCCCAATGTATCGCGGACCAACCATCGCGATCACGATGGTTCGGATCCTCACCACATTCGAGCAGCAATCGAACAGTGGCAAGGTTGCCAGAAGCTGCCGCTTCTTCCAAAGGCAGAGTCTGCTGCGTATTTCGGGTAACAGATATGCTGGCACGATGTTCAACAAGCATTTTAGCAGTCGGAGACCATCCCAGACTGGCTGCCCAAGCGAGCGCAGACTTTCCATCTGCGCTGAATGAATTGACATCAGCGTCCATGAACAACAATCTCGTAGTGACGCCTTCTTGCCCGGCAACCACAGCCCAGAGAAACGGGGAAAATCCAGAGTTGTCAACGATATGTAAATCCGCACCGTGCTTGACCAAGACTTTCATGCACTCGATGAAGCCCCTCTCCACAGCGTAATGTAGGGGCGTTTGGCCATTTTCGTCTCTAAAATTTACACTTGCGCCGCTCTGGATGAAGGACTCAAGCAAGCCCAGATCGCCGGCCTGCACCGCGTGGTGAAGCTTCGTCATGCCCAAGTCATCTTTGTCTTCTAGGTCGAGTACTGTCACCCGTGCACTGATGTCGTCTTCGCGGTGTCCCACATCGCCATCTGCAACCTCAGCGTCATCGTCTTGGAAATCCAGGTCCTCGTCGTCCAGTACGCTGTACATGGATGCACGTGTAAGTCCAAAAGTCCCGGCCGGCCCATCATCTTCTAACGGTTGGTCGCTATCGACGTTCTCGGCGTTCTCGTCATCATCGCTGGGAAGTTTTTGCAGTGTAAGCAGAGCAATTTCTTTCATATGACGGGCGACGTGTGACTGGAGAGCTTCACTCGAGAAGACAGCGCTGGATTCGACCTTTCCCAAGGGTTGAAATTCGTCTCCAAATGGACATTCCAGCACCCTATCGAGGACTGGCCTCCGTGCGGCGTTGCTGAGGGTCCCGGCGTGCGCTTCAGGCACGCCGTGCTCCTTGATGGAATGCTCCTGGTACTGGATCTCTTGATCAAAGACGATTGGATCGTGAGAAGGGGCCCTGCACTCCCATGTATGCCCATGAGCAGTCTGCATGTGGCTGGACCAGGCATTCGACGATTCGAATGTGAGCGGACCGGTCCCGTGCCCGTGGTGACCACTTTCCAGGCAGCGTGGAAAAACACAAATAAAAGGCTCTAGGTCTCCGATAACATGATTTCTGGTGCATATTAGCCAGAAGTTCCCATGAAACGACAAGAACGATCTGCTTACTGCCACAGCAATGACCTTGCAGTGTTCTTGAACTCAACAATGACGCCGCAGTATGGACACTGCTGCGTCGGCGGTATGGGAGGGAACGACAACTTGTTGTTCACGAGAACAGATTTAGCCCGGGGAACCTCAGTTGTGGATTTGGCGTAGAAGGCCGCAACGGCGGTTTGTCGAGCAGTAGTCGCATTCGTTGCTGGCGCTGGCGAAGGGGCCGGCATTTTGTTGGTCGTCGCAGGCTTTGGCAACGCGCTCGGCGCAAAATGTACAGCCGGCGCACTCCCCATCATTTTGGGAAGTCGAACAACGACCGGAGTCGTTTCCGGGCTCCGGATACTCAGATCAATGCGCCTTCGATGGGAGCGCTGATAACACAGCCGTCGAAGTCGCAGCGCGTTGGCTTCGACCAATGCCGAGCGAAGCGAATCCGGCGCCATGGGATATCGGAAACGAATGTAGCATTCTGTGTAGAGACGCAACTCGGTTATGGCGTTATTAGCTTCTCCATCGTCTTGGTATCTTTCAATTCTGCGAGCCCGGTTGGCTTTTGCGGACTTTCGAACAGCATTGGAGAGACGAAACAGCCGTGTCACTGTTCCGCCAATTGTATCAGTGATTTTCAAGAAGTTCTTTTCTGCTTGATCCACGTCACTTTCCGAATCGCTCGAATTGTCTTCGGCTCTCCTTGTGACTTCGGAATCGCCGTGTTCTGAGATGCGTTGTCTTTTTCTGCTCGGAGTCTGTGGTGGGTCATGGATTGGCTTCACTGTTGTTGAGATGCCCGTTAACATAGAAAACTTGACGTTCAACCAATCCGAATTTGGTGCGACAAGTACGTACAAGACCTCAAGGTATCGCAAATAAGGTCCAGGAGCTGATGTATGATGTCCACGATTATGGGACTGAATCGGAGCCTGTAGTCCAGTGAAACATTGAGCGGTCCGTAAACATCCATGTTTGATGCCCACAGTGTAAAGCGTGCCAGCTGGTCATCCATGAGAGTAGGATCTGGCACGATTTCTGGCGCAACCATGTATTTATGGAAAAGAGAGTTGCATTGTGTTGCATGTTCTGCGATGGTTGGGCAAAGACCGTCTTGGAGGAAGATATCTTCCGTAAAGTCATCTTCCATGCGATGCAGACTGTCCATGGAGAGAGGGAGCGGCGGTACAGTCGACGACTCCTTGAGAGTGCGCCAACGAAAGCTATTGCCCGTCTTTGCGTGGAAAGAGACTCTGAAAACGTCGTGGACATGCAGATGGCGACCGAGGTCTACAAAAATGTCACATGAAGCTCAAGGCATGCAGATGAGCATCTTAAACAGGAGAGGTACGCAGTTGCGGGTGGAAATTTCTCGCCGTCCTTTGGGAGAAATACCCCTCGCACTGTAGCATTTCACCCTGCACACTTTACGTCCGTGTCCCCCTTCCAATTGAAAAGTTGTGTGGAGATCCCTACATCTTCAACTCGAGCAGTACAACAACGAAATCAACAGCATTTCAGAACAAGACGTACAAATCAAGCAATTCCTAGCAGCATAAGTACATATAAAGCCATTCCCGACACGATATTGCCAATTAGCAATGCGTATGGACAGTTCACTCGGTCCAACCGCCCAAGCGGGTGTGTTTGACAACTGGCTCAGATGACTGGTACGGGTATTTAAAGTTTCTCGTGAAGAAATACTTGAAGACAGAAGGAAAAGGAGGGCTAAATAAGGAATGAGGGGACGGCAAGCCAGAGCGCCAACCGAGCCACCCTCGGGCTCAATCCGGTACAGTCTCTTCCCAAGATCCATGCCACAAACGCCGTAATGGAAGACCTATCATACCTCTAATATTACTTTCCAGGTCAGTATTGATGCTCTCTGGCTCTGCCTGGGTGATATTTGTTGCTCTCTGGCGTATTTTCGTGGTGGACTTGCATTGGTGATGGTCTGTGTGGTGTTTAGGGGTGGAGTGTACGTACCTACAGTGCGAGCACTTGAGTACTTCTCTTTTGGCACTTTTTCGGGGATTAGCGTCAACGGTTGGCCAACATTTCCGGATGTATCTAATCTTGGCTCAAAAGATAATGACCCATGGGACCTTTGTATTGGCCCCCCCACCGGCTCGGCTGGACCATTCCAGAGTCTGTCATTTTTGCATGCGGCGGCTGGACCTGGTGAGACCAACATGCCAGCGGCTATTCGTGACTGGCTTGCCAATTCCGCCTGGCGTAATCTTCTGCTGCTTTCTTAGTCTAACGCGCTTGACCACCATCATCTTCATAGTGCATCTCTTGAAAACGCTAGAACAACAACATGTCGGTCAAGAAATCACGTTCAGAAACACGTGTCCCGCTCAGAACTGGCGTCTTCATGGACTGGAAGATTCTATTGCGAGAGTTCTACTCCTCGTGGATTCGGACGGGCCGACCCGTGTCAAGATAGCCAAACACGTACGACGCTAAGGCCTTAACGGTGGTAGGATCGCCAAGACGGTGCTGAGCAGAGCGGGGGCAAATCGGTGTGAGAAGACCCCAGAAACCGGACGCATCCCCTTGATGCCGCGACGGCGACAGCAAAGTACAGTTCAGGGATTAGAGCCAATCAGCAGCTTTTGTTGATCAGTACACTCCCTGCCGTGAAAAGTCCGCTACGCAAGTATCAACTTGTTGATTGCAGGGCCTGGGAGGGGAGGTACTTCGCTGCCGCCTTCGCACCATCAAAGAGGATAAAAGCAGAACCCGGTGCGGCAGTGTGGCAGTGTGGTAGAAGAGAGTGTGTTTCCATTCCATATCCAAGGACAGTCGAGAGTCCTGGTAAGAATAACCTGGGGATTTGCTATCTAGAGCCTCGAGCTGAAGGAAAACCCGGAATCTTAACCTGAGCCTTAAAGCCATGTCCCCTACAAAGACGTATTTTCTGTGTCCGACATCCGATTTCATCCATCCACCACCAGCGGGCCCGCTTAGTCTTGGGTCTATAATCCGCTCGACGTCAGCACCGCAATACCCTCTGAACAAAGCGAGCGTTGTTGCCGTGGTTGATGCATTCCCACCTGTCGTGGAGACCGACTGGAAGAAGACTGTTTCAACCGAGACAGGGCTCGGTTTGGGTGTTTATGCACAATTCCTGCAGCTGGCTACTGGTGGACTGCCCCTTGGCCCCGAGGTGAACGTTGAGCATTCGAACAAAACGGCAAATACGTTCGCGTTTGACACGGTGACGACGCTGGCGTTCGAGCCGACCCGGGAATACGTGGAAGCGGCCGTCAAGGCACCGGCCGTGCAGACATGGCTGAGAGAGCCCAGGCAGAAGTTCGCACTCGTCAGCGAGCTCTTCGTCGTCACGGGCATGAAGCTCGTCAAGGGCGCTAAGGTCAAATACTCGACTTCACAGAGCACGACGGTCAAGGGGAACCTCGGCATCGACGTGACCGCGCTGGGGACTACCATTGGCCCAAAAGGCCACTGGGCTAGAACGAATGATGATGCGACGGAGTCCAATCGCGAGTCGGAATTTGTGTTTGCGTTCCGCGTGAAGAGGCTTAAGTTTGGGCGGAGACTGAAGCTTGAAGAGTACAACAAGGGCGCATTTATGACCATTGGTGAGAAGAAGGATGACGACGAATGCGTTTTGGTTGAGGACGTGGATGGAGATGATATCAAGACTGCTGAGGTTGTTCCCGATGTGACCGAGAACGGCAACGTCTATTGCGTTCCCGCTCAACCATGCTAAACGAACCTTGGACTACAGCCGAGATAGACATCAGTGAACCATGTGTGATTGGAGGTTGAGTAAACTATTCCTAGGCTTCTACTAGTATTTGTACATGTTCCTTTTGATATCCTTGATTCTCCCGTAAACATCCTCCCTTGTTGAACCGCTATCGAAGAGTACATGAGGCGTGATATAGTCGTAGCCCACCCCCCGCCTCCGTCTGACCATACTCTTGAAGACCGCATCCATGGAATTGTCCCTTTTGAGCCACGGTCCTAGCCTTTCACTTTCTACAGCGATGTGCTGATCCTGCTGCCGGACAAAAGACAGGACCGACGCGGCCAGGCCAGCGGCGATTGGTGTTGCGACAGATGTTCCTGACATAACATTGACAGTCTGATCGTGTCCGTTCATGCCAGCCGGCCAGTGAGAAGAGACATGCTCCCCAAGTAGACTGAAGTTGACATCCGTTTCGCTTGCTGTAGGGTTGAAACTGGAGGGATTGCCATTTCCATCGGTTGAGTGTATGCAAAAGACGCTGGGGTATTGGGCCGGAAAAGCTCTGCCAAGATTTGCTCCATCATTCGATGCTGCCGCGAACAACAACGTCTGCTTGTTCAGTGCATTAGATATAGCTGTGCTCATGAGATCGTGATATTCACGAATCCCGAATGACATTGATATGATGTCCACTTTCCATTGTTTAACTGCATGATCGATGGCCTGCACAGGTCATTAGCTCAGTCCAAAAAGTCTGCTCTGGTATAGAGACAGCCTTGCCTTAGCAATGTCATCGTAGGTATTGGGATCCAGAGTTTCACGTTGCGCAATTCTGGCGACATAAATCTCAGCGCATGGTGCAACTTTGAGAAGGAGGCCAAGAGCATGAGTGCCGTGCCCGATCTCGTCTCGAACGTCGTGCGGTCCTGTTCCATGTACAAAACTTCGCGCTTCCTTGATTCGTGGGTTGGCTAGTTGTTGGTCCTCTATCAGAAATGGATTTTCAGGGTCGAGTCCGGAATCCAAAATCGCTATCCGCACCGGTTCGGCAAGGTCGAAAACAGGGTCAACATAGGGATAGATCGAGGACAGCAGATTGTCCATCCATCTTTCCGAGAGCGGATTCCTGGCAGGTCATTAGTACAACGAAGTCTTATAGCCAATGGGAAACACCTCACTCTTGTTCAGGACCTGTCTGGCGACTTGCATCAAAAAAGTACAAGCTCATGTCTGAAGGCTCGGCGAGGTGTCCGTGGGCTTGCGATCCCGAAGAAGGTTGTGCCGACATCCGTAGCACGATATCCGAGTGGAGGGATGCGTAGCTCACGGGCGCGGTGTCAGACATTGAACGATGCGAGCTTGCCCTTGCAGTATTGTTTGCATCAGAGGAATCGACCTTGCCTGTATGGAGACGGACAATTTCTCGACCGATAGAGCCCCAGCAGGATTCATTCTGTCGAGAATCGAATGAGCACAAATTCTCTAATCGAATGCCCCATGCCTTGAATATCACGGCCTCAAGTCGTTTGACTACGTTTTGGTAGAAGAGCCGCTGAACGCTGACATCCTCGAAGTCAGCGTGCTGTCCAAGGGGATAGTACTCCCCAGTGAGGCATGCCTTCGTAGCGAGATAGTAATCCACGCCAGCGTCGTCTTCCAGAGTCTGAAGCTTATCGAGACAGGTATAAAAATCATCATTGACGTTCCTGGCGGCACGCGGGTCCTTGGCCAGCAGATCCACAGGTGTGCAAAAGTGAAGCTCGCATAAGAGTATGCCTAGCGCTAGCACACTGGCGTTGGGATGAACCATGTGTTTCAAGGCGCCAGAGCTGTCACCGGTGTCTGTGCTGCGGGCTGAGATGATTGGAACGTGCTCCAGAGCCAGGAAAGGTTTCGTGATGTCAGGGAGTTCTCCATCCTGCCGTGGCTCAAAAAACTGGATCTTCGAGTGATTGAAGGAAAACTGCAGCCACGGTGTCTCCAAGAAGGGAAGGAGTGCTGAAGCCAATGTAACAGCCAAGACTCGCTTCCCCTTGAGTGGCAGTACCGATTCACCACGAAGTAATTCTTGCTGGCGATTGAACAATGCCGACAAGGATACTGTCCGAGACATTTGGTCACTACCAAATGTCTTTGGTTGGGGGCGAAGCCTCTGAAATATCCCATCCTCGAGAGCGAAATGCAAGCAATTTCGCTGACCGAGGGACTCTGTAATGTTTTGGCATATGTGGGCAAAGTCGGGTGTGCTGCTAATTGGAGGCTCAGATGAGCGCCTCAATGTGCTGTTGTGTAGGTCTCTGCACCGGCAGTGTTAGCGAATAAAAGTCATCAGACAAAGCTTCTAGAGCTTACTTGACTGTGATTTTAGCTTCTTGCAATGCAGTTGCAGGTACGGACCGCACGCCGAAGAATACTTCGAAACTCGCCTCAGCCTCGAGATTCTTTTTGTGTTGTGGCAGCGACAGTCTCACGCTCAACCCTGAGCACTTCTGGCAAACGCAAACCCAGTGTCTTCGCAACGCATTGTCCAAGGACACCAGATGTCTCCTCATCAGCACGGCGAAGTCGGCATCGGGGTCTTCGAGATTGGACCCATGAGTTGACTCTTCACGAGGCAGAACTCGGCGCTTCTTTCTCTCCTGTTCCAAATGCAAAAGTTCCTGAATGGCATCATCGCATTCTCGTCTCCGTTTACTAACGCGAATGACAATGCCTGGGTCAGCATGCGGGTCGTGATTCGGATTCTCGGTCATGCGGCGAAGCTTCGGATACCGCTCGTGTCCGGGTTGTTGGAAGCTCTGCCCGCGAACTGTCGTTAGTGGGCAGGATGTGAGAGGCCAACAGACCGAAAGACTGAAGAGTTTGTTGTATGTCAAGAATACCTACGAAATCTGTCTCTCGATCAGAGTCGTCCTGAACAAGATGTTCAAATGCGCGCAGAGTCCTTGAAATGCTCTCTGGGTCAGCTTCGCCAAGATCATCGCGCTGCAGAAATGCATCCGTCCGTAGCCAGGCCTCGCGTTTCCGTGATCTTAGCGACGCCGGCTTCGCCGACCTTTGCGGTCGTTTTCGAGCGAATAATCCAAGCACGGATTGCAGCAGGCTTTGGGAATCAGTGTCGTCGTTCATGGTTGGGCATCCGAAATGATGGGTTTCAAGACTTCACTGGGATTATTTGGCTGGAAGAACATTGGTCGATGAGCGGAAGTGTGCTGTGTATTGATCAGATCAGGCTGTGCTACATTCACACCCCTAGAACTTCAGGACGACTTGGCGTGCTTTGGTCTACGATCCTTTGCTGCAACCTGACCGTCACAGCGGTGCAGCTGAGCCTTAATGTGTGCTGGCCCGCCCCGGAGTAAGCAAAATCATCCCGTCAGCTACTTTTGTGGCACAGCTCGAGTCATTGTGGAAAAGCCGCCCCTCCATCTCAAACCCGAGGCAGCCGCGGGGAGGGCTTAGTGCGTGTCAATTGGAGCGCGGCAGTTTTTGCTATGCGGTGACGCATGGATCGTGAGCCAGTCCCATTGGGAGGACGGCGACCGCTGCGGTAATTATGAGACTCGGACGAAAGCTTCCGAAACCGGCTATAGTAAGCTTCTGCCATTACAGTATCTACCGAGGGTTTGCGTGAAGATGTTGGGTCAGAGTTGGTAGGCGAGATCTTGGAGCCGGCTTGCCGCCCACGACTAGCCGCCCTAACGGTGTGACGTAGGATGTACGATGAAGTAGAAGGAGTGAGAGTTCTATCGTTGAAGAATGCGAAAGAGTTGTGTCATTGATGTCCAACTCGAGATATTGGTCGCTGAGGCGCCTTGGAATCCCAAGAATCTGAGCAGACGGAGCAGGGGGAAGACCCTCTTCAGCGGCCAAGATACTTGGACTGGCGGCAATATGGATGGCCTGTTGCCCCTGCTGAGTTTCTGCTAAATCACTGGGGAGACTACGGCTGTTGTTTCGCGACTTCAGCAATAAAGGCCGGGCTGGAACTGGAGTATATTGGTCGACTGGGCGCTCATCTTATTCTCCGACTCTGCGCGCCGAGATATGAACTCCAGATGGGCTTGCCATAATATGCGCGTGAAGTTCCCAACGCACCGCTTCAAAGCAGCTGTGGCGGTGTGGTGACAGATGTCACGTAAAGGCATCAAGCACTTGCTGGCATTGGTTTAGTGGATGAGATGCCATTCGCTGCACATGATCGAGATTGATCACCCTCACTGGCGCCGCAGGGAAAAGGTGAACTTTGACCACAATCTTCAGTCCAGGACTGACAAAGAGGCCACAGTTAGGCTTCTCGTCTACTTCTATCACAACAGTCGTTTTTGGGATTCATTGGATCACAGTATGCAAAACAAAACACCCAGTCTTTAGAGCCCTGGTCTTGTTAGCGGGCTTTCTCATTTAAACGGCTATTTTCGTTTGTCCTCACTGTCTGTTTCAATCTACAACTCTCGGGCTGGCCTCCATTATGGTGCAAGGCTTCGCTAACGACCTCCCATCTAGGGCGATTATGTATCTGATTCACCACATATCCCTCCCACTCAAACTCCCACAAAAAGATGCTTCTGATAAGTAGTATGAGTGGACGTGTTGGGAATATCCGAAGGCGTCATCAAGGCACATCGCACGAAATATCTCTGTCCGCATTGCGAGGCATCCACCGCAAGACGCAATGGACAGCCCCGAGAATGAAGAGCGTTCACTTTGGGAGCGAGCAATTGCCCATCCCGAGACAGAGCAGTCCAACCTTCAATACAGTTTCAATCTGCTCGATGAACACCCTGAAGCTGACACACATCCAGTGTATGACAGGTTGTGAAACCTTGCAACAGTGCAGTCACGTGTGTGTACATTGCGCATAAGATAGCAACATGAAATATCTGGTGCGAGCTTCCCCAAATATCAAATTTACCGGGTGCCAAACGCTCCGGAATCCGGAACTGCAGATGTTCGTCAGAATTGTCTCTCACTGAATGGGACAAGCGGTGAGCGTGCAGACATACCGCGTACAAGCTAACTCCGGTGCCATAGAAAGTAAGCTCGAGCAGATACCATTTCATTCCCGAGTACTGGAGCATGTATTCCAGCCCATATCGCTGGACTCCATGGAGCAGGGGTATGAACGATGAAGCGCCAAAAACAACGAAGGCGCCCACCTTCACTTTCCGCCAGCGCGGCGTTCTTAGAGAGGGATTCGAGATCAGAACACCGGTAACAGTGCCTGTGGTTAAGATCTGGAATTTATGTCAGCATATTATTGGATTTGACCTGGCTGCCGGGAGGGTGTGGTGAGCGGTGACGGTCACTCTGACAGACTGACAATAGCCCAGTGCAATTCTTGCAAAACCGCTTCACAGAAGAACACATAGTAGATTCCTGAAGAGAATGTGCCCACCGTCACAATAACAATACCAAGAAGATCCATTCCATGCCAGAACAGCTCTACGTGATGCGAGTGGGGCTGTATCAGGTGGTAAAGTGTGCTTAAGATCAAACAGGCCTCCGCACACCAGAAGTAGATTCCAAACATAGCATAGTCCATGGACAAGACATGGAGAAATTGAGGCTGGGCCAGGTACCGCAGGAAGGCGGTTGCAACGAGTGGCAGGAGAAGAGCCCCGACCAGATGAGTGTACACATTGCACGTCTCGTTGTGCAAAAAGGTTAGGCTGGTAAAGATCTCCCAATAGTCTGCTTTCTCTGGACGATAGCCACTGAGGATGTACTTGTTGTCGAGTTGCCATTCAGGAATCTCCTGCCACGTTACGGTTCGCGCTTTAGCCTTTGACTGGGTTGTGGAGTCGTTCGTGGTGCTCATATTGCCGTTTGGCACTAGCCGTTTTTTGAGTTCTGCTCCTGACATGATTCTTCTCCCGAGATATCTGAGCTGCGCTGACGATGAAGCACAGGAGGAGTAGATGGAGACGAAATACCCAAGGGCCGAATTTCTAAAGAAGGGCAGAGGAGGAGATAAATGTCGCAAAGAAAAGTCGCTATGCAATAGCAAGGGACGCGCCAGACTTGCGACAGAGTGATTGTCGAGGATTTCAGGGGAGAAAGAATGTCTTGAACCATTTATCTAAGGCAACAAATAATAGGCGTGAGGGGAATTGGACATGAAAGACCAAATTACGGCAGAAGCAATCACTGGTGTACCTTCACCTCTTCGACTGCACTACACTGTACTGCAAATGAATGTCATTGGCAGGGCAAGCACAGCAGGGCAGGCATGCATGCATGCCTGCGACAACACGCCGTCCCGCCGGTGGGCAGCTGGGGGAGCTGTGCATCTATGACGATGGTGATTCGCTCATCTCCGGGCAAGCACTCGTTGCTTCTTACCATACGGAGGTTTCAGGGGTATCTTTTGACCAAGCACAGGTACCTCTGGGAATGTTAGCCAGTGCTTAACGCCGAAAAGTACATTTCGCCCGCAACTGTTTATGCAATGTTCCCAGCGACCCTGTGAAGCCGAGATTTGATTCTCGCGCCTTTGACGAGCTCCATGCCCGTGACGAGGAAGAGCGAGACAACAGGTGCGAATCGTTGCTTGGGCTACACTCTCTTGTGCCTGTCACACTGCCACACCAGGTTTTGTGTTTATCCCCTTGATGGGGCGAAGGCGGCAGCGAAGTACCTCAGGCCCTTGAAGCAGCCCGGCAAAACCCTGTAATCAAGAAGCTAATTTTTCTTTCTAGCGGACGGCAGGTAATGTATTTATGAGCAAAAGCTGCTAACTGGCTCTAATCCCTGAACTGTACTTTGCTGTCGCCGTCGCGGCATCAAGGGGATGCATCCGGGTTTAGGACCTTGTCACACCGACTTTGACCCTCTTTGCTTAGCACGCATTGCTTCTACCACGTCATGGCGATCCTATCACTGTTAAGGACTAGCGTCCAGCGTGTCTGTGCGTGATCGTGTGGGCGGAGAAGGTATTAGGACACGGGTCGGCCCGCCAGAATCCGCGGGCAAACGGATCTTGGAGTCAATCTTGACGCTAGTCCTCAGTAGGGTAAGTATTTCTGAACGTGATTTCTTGGAGTATCCGACATGTTGGTATTCCGTTCTCGAGAGCTGCACCATAACGATAATGGTGGCCAAGGTCGTTAGACTGAGAAAGCAGCGGGACACGAAACGGGGCAAATTGGTCGCTGGCATGTTGGTCTCACCAAAATGCAAAATGGGACAGGCTCTGAATCGGTCTAGCCGAGCCGCTGGTGGGACCATTACGGAGGTTTCATGGGTATCTTTCAGCCCAAGATTAGGTACCTCTAGAAAGGTTGGCCTGCGCTTAACGCCCAAAAAGTACAAAAGAGGAGAAATACTCCTCGCACTGTAGGTACGTACATTTCACCCCCAAACAACACATCACTAACCCAACGCCAGCGCTAATGTACACCAGGAAGCAACAAATATCAGCCAGGGACAGCCATACAGCGTCAATATTGACCTAGTAAGTGGTAGCGGATGTACTGTATATATCTCCTGCTACGGTATTAACATCCCGTAAGAGACTGTAACAGGATGAGCCCCAGGGGGGCTGGGCTGGCGCAGTCGCCTTCCGTCCCGACTTGCCTGGATCCACCACAAGCGAGATTGTCACCAATTACTTCTTTCTTTGTTTTGTCTTCTCTTTCTTCCTTTACTTTAGATACTCGTCGTCAATACATTCGCTTGGACCGTTACAACAAGAAATGCTATCAACTGTCCATACGCATTGCAAGCCAGACCGACCTCAGTCAACATGTCATGGTTGGATTGCACTACATCACGCCGCCTTCATGGGGCATTCTCACATTGTCCGGCGCTTCCCAGAAGACGAGCGCGTAAGATCCAGTGCCTCTCAGCAGGATGACCATGGCTGGTCCGTCCTTCATCTGGCCATTCGTAGTCGATATCCTGCTTGGCAGCTCTGTTATTGAGCCTCTGGCCCTGTCAGATGAGAGCGGTCTCACTGCAGAAGAATGGCCAGATGTTGGGCCAACTAGCCATTCCTAAAAAGCGACCAGTAACTTAGCTTTTAGCAAGTCACGCTGTTGCAGGGCGGTCACAGGCTTACGACAGGCTGTTATCACTGGCAACGTTCCCATGATCAAGCTCCTCTTCAGATTGGGTCATACCGTTAATGAAATGAATTCCGGAAGGACTGCGCTCTAATACGCTGCGAAGAAGCGCATGTTTTTCATCACGGACATGCTCCTTGATAGGGGTGCGGATCCGAATATCCTCTCAGCAGGAAGCAAAACGTGGGAAGAATTTATCTCGGATGACGACATCTTACAACGGCTCGACCGAGCTGGTTATGGAAAGAGAGGTTCTGACCCTGAGATAGAGTTGTCGGATAATGCCTCTGTAGACTGAAGTCGCAGAGCTTGGAGTAATTGCTAGATGTCATAGCGTCGGCTATCATGAATAAACTTAGCCGAAAGTTAAATCCGGACGAAAGGAAGTTTTTTTGCTATCAAAAAGAGAGCTGCAGACGGAGTCTCCAGCACCAGGAACAACAACAATAATGATTTTATCAACAAGCTTAGTTAATATGAGTCTCATAACGTGACAAGAGTGCCAGATCAGAATTGCACTTAGAGCGCAAGGCCAGCCCTTTGTTCCGGATCGATCAGCATCATTTGTACCGGACGAGCCAATTTCATCAATGCCGGACCGATCTACCTCCCCTGTACCAGACCGATCGACCTCGTCTGTCTCGGCTCCGTCAGTACCAATCTTTCCCGGATCATTCAGCGTCAGTGCCAACACGCTCACTGGCGCCTACACACCAAATATATGACCATAAGCGCAAAGCGGAGTCAGTCCGGTCGAGCGCGATGAGCTTTTGGAAACGGGTGATAAGATAGTGAATTCAGCTCGCAGAGGCGACAGTGGGAAGCGATGGTTGTAAATTATAGCTTGAGCTGTAATACTATGTACTACCTCCCGAGTCATTTGCTTCGTAGGAACCGCTACATTAGATGCGACTCTCACCTCAATGCTGTAGGTAGACTCCTCCCAAGAGCAACAGGACAAACAACACGCGACAGATTTTCAGCGCAGGTCCGACTATTAGCTCTTGCTTTGCTCTGCCACTCCTCAGGCAGGAACGCTGTGTAGAGGTTCATAAACCAACGATCCAATTTATCATATTTTCGACTCCTGGCAATGAGTGCAGATGCTGTTTCACCCTTTGCGTCAGTGCCACCGCAGGCAGCGCCAAGCCATATTGCTTTCCAATGATCAGGCATTCCACAAGGGCTTTGCACGTTAGCTTCCGGAGCAATCCTGGCGGTTGCTTTGATATCAAGGCACTCATTGCCTCTGGGATTGCCTCGCCAATCAGCCATCGGTGGGCGATGGCATTCTCCTGACAGAGAATCAAGCATGATGCGGAGGGTATGTTGAGAAAGCGGTCCCGTCCCTTATCTTGAGAACGCTGAGCAAATTGGAGAATACTAGTCAGGAAGAGAAGCAATCTGGGGGAGTCGTGGTTTTTGCTGATGACGATCAGCTCATTGGCGCATGCCTGATTTGCATCACTGAACAATTCAACCTCGTGGCTGCCGCCAATGTATCCTTCGTAGAATTCTGCGATTACCCTGGAGAAATACTCGATCGGCCGTGGTTCCTTGTTCTCGAGCATGGCGAAGTGCGATGTCAAGAGTACCACAGTCCGAGCTACGTTCTCTTCCCGGTTGCCACTTCGGATGCAGGCATCGAAATCATTCAAGAATTCGCGAACGCCGTAGTGCAAGAACTCCTCTGCGTCTCTGTTGTAGGCGATGGCGGTCCAATGTGAAAATGCCCTGGCTGTGATGGTATCTCCTTCTCTCCATCCATGTCGAACGGCCGCGAGTTTAGTTTCCGAGCCAACGAGTACCGCGATTACCAGCAGCGCCTGAAGATCTCCAGGAGCGACCGCCCGAAACACCTGCGTCGGCAAGTCGGTCATGGCCGTCAGCCTTCTACGGTTCCTCGCAACAACCAGCTGGACGAAGAACTCGCGATATGCTTCGGCCCATTGTCGCAGTTCATCCGTTCTGTTCTCCTTAACGAGCTCCTGCAGTACAGACATATGCTCCCACCGGTCGAATGCCACAAATTTCAAATATAGTGTCATCAATTGAAGAATGATGGGAAAGCGGAAGGACAGGCTCAGGGTCTTCATGACCATGTCGACCTTTCGCGACGCCTGCTTGTACCGTGCCAGGAAAATCTGTTCCTGAAGACCCAATAGCTCTTTCACCCGCTCTTCCAATGGGTCCGTAGGTCCTCTCAGGGAAACAACTCCTGGAGGAGTTGGCAATTCGTTCACGCGTGCCCCGCGTTTAAGCAATATCTGGATGATTTCCTTCGAATTCGCCTGAATGGCTCGAATCAGTGCTGTGTCGCCATGCTCAGTCTTACTCTCGAGACGGGCACCTTGGTCGAGCAGCACACACACGATGTCCTTGTGCTGTCCAGTGACCGCGATATGGAGTGCCGTTAACTTGCTTCGATCTTTCGCATTGACCCGAGCACCACGGTGAATCAGCAATTCTACCATGTCTCGGTGGCCTCTGTTGACGGCCCAGGAAAGCGGCGCCCGGCCGTAGTTGTCTTTTTGCGAAATGAGGCGGGCATGCCCGCTGATCAACATCTTGGCCCAGGCTACATTACCAAGGTACGCAGCGAGATGCAAGAGCGTGAACGAGGGCGGGTTTCCACCGTTCTTCTCCTGCTCCCAATAGAATTTCCACCATTCGTCCCGGATTCGAGAATCGACTTGAAAGAACGGACGTGAGAACTCCGACGGTGCATCAATCACATCAATGGCGTGATGGAAATGCACTGGCCAATATTGACTGGCATAAGGCAAGAGAAAATCGCGGCCAGACTTCTCGTCAATCCTTTCTGGAGTTCTGTAACCACGTTCGACATGTTCTAGGCAGGTCCGCATAAGAGTCCTGTGGGTGTGCCGGCTCATGCGGAACATGCTGATCCCTTTGATGTTGACTTGATCGCTCTGAAAGAACTCCTTCGCCGACTCGTGGACCAGGTTGACTACACCTCCTTCGATTTTCACGAGTAGTCCACAGAAGCTGAGCCGATTCTTGATCACCTCAGTTTCCGGAAATGTACCAGATGTCTTGATCCCTGTGGCCACGGTCAATTCGTCCACTGTGAGGGGCCGGGCAGCGAGAACAATCCATTGAAGAATGGGGACCAGCCCGTCCTTGTCGTCGATTTGCTGAAGCAGCCGCTGATAGACCCCACCAAGGCCTTTAGGAACACGACGGAGAATTTTATTGATTTCGCCCCAGCTCTTGCCTTGAAGCTCATTGGCAACGAATCCAACCCACAAAAAGGTACCATCAGCGCCAGCCAACAAGGCTCGATGAACTTGTGCAACCATTTCTTCTGAAAGATTTTGCTCGGATGCCAGTTCGGCAACTTTGGCGAAGATGTATCTTTTGACATCATGCGAAATCTCCGTATCGGAGTCGTCCAACTTGATCTGCTGATATTGGCCGAGTTTGCTCTCCAAAATAGCTGGCTGGGGTCGGGAGAGAAGAATTAGCTTTAGTCGTGGCCTTGACTTTTCCGGAGAGTTTGACAAATAATTCCCAACGGCATCGAGAAGCTGGCTGAGCGATTCCTTTTCGCATTCATCCAGACCGTCCAGCACACAGACTACCTGGGAAGACCCACTCTGCCGAAGCAGGGTTAGGAAAACCCTCCACAAGGAGACAAAACTGGAAACGGTATATTTGGTTGTTTCCGTTCCCTCAAAGGAGTTCTTGATATATTGTGCCATGTGTGGATGGAGGCCGATCCATTGATGTATGATGCCTCTCATTATGGTTAATCCCGTATTCCGGTTCTTATCACGGTTACTACAGAAGTAGTAAAGAAGAACATTTTCGGCGGCGTCAACCACTGGCTGTAGCACCGCTGTTATATAAATTGCCAGCATAGTTTTCCCTTTTCCAGGGCCACCGGAGATCCAGAGGAGTGGTGGACTGGCGTCTGCCAGCCACTCTCGATAGCTGGGGTGTTGTATGAGCCATTCGCAGGTGCCGTCAACTCTGCGCCCTTTTAATGCAATAAGGGATTTTCGGTCAACTTCGGGTCTGGTCAAGAGCAAAGCGTCGAGGACCGGCGCCGCCTCGGCATATGTGTTTGTTGCCAGAGGTGTCGTTTTGGGAACCCTGGGAATGAACGAAAGGACCTCTTTGGCATATGCTGCAGCAGCTACTGCGGCATAGGCGTGCCAGAGCCTGGAACTGTGGGAGTCTGCATAGTCGCAGATTCCTCGAATGACCAAGTACTGAGCGGCATCCTTCAGGCCAGCCGCCTCCGTCTCCAAACAGAGAACGCCTTTCCTATGCGCCAACTTGTCCCGAGCCGCTCCGTGGCGCATCAAATGATGGCCGGAGGCAATCAGGCCATAATGAACTATAGGATCCTGTGTTTCCCGTGGCCGCCGGGGCTGGATCCTATCCGGGTTGCAATGATTACATCCGTTCTCTTCAGACTCGATGGTTGTGTGATCATAATTTGCCTCAAAGAGGACGTCGTGCTCTGGGCCTGGATGGGCAAAGGTGATGGGGTCTTTCCGCACGATCTCGGAGATGTACTGGGGTATCTGGCTTTCATCGAAAATGGCGGCTGTCTCGGCCTTGCCCGTAGCTGTGAGAAGTAACCGAGTTGGCTGATCTAACGCTCTGCCGCGAATAAACTGATCTTCAGCTCGCTCCGCATTCAGGTCGTATTGGACGACACCCGGCCAGCCAGCTGTCGATTTGCTTACAACGATGTCGCCAAGACGAATATCCCCTTTCGTGTCTGGCACTCCTCCCGCAATGCCAACCATTAGATTGAATCGGATAGATTTGAAGTTCGCGTGCAACTGCGTGGCCACGCTCGCCACAGACGTTTTACCATACACGCCGAAATTCGGATACGCGAGTACGACATTATGGCCTTGGAGACTCCCTAGAATGTAGTTATTGTTGTCGTCTGAGTCCGGACCTGGAGGAAGGTTGCCGTGAATGCGATCAAGGGTCGCTTTGGCTGCCGCTACCTCTATGGGCAGTGCGCAAACCCACCCGACTGAGTAGTCGTCACGGGACGCCATCCCCAGGCAGAGCACAGATCCGCAGGGAGATAGAATGTCAATGCCGACGTGTCGTCCTAGTTCGTAGCTGCTTGGACTGTCTGTCAATGTAAGGGACGAAGTCGACCTTCTGGAACAATGCGCGGACTGGTGTTGGGGAGCAAAGCAAAGCAATCAATCAATCAATCAAGGAGTGGAGCAGCGAACACGCGGGGGAAAGACGGGCTTTTGACTAGCTTCAGCCCTGGACCTCCTGCCGAAAGCTACGCAGTTGCGTGTTGAGTGGCGAGGATGGCGTTTGGGGTGTCCTGTAGGATGCGGGCGATACACCAGTGTCGGTAGTCTCTGCACGAGAGCTGTCTCGGAGCAGGGCTGCACAGTCGCCTTGAGCTAAGTTTGGCGGAGAATAGACACCGAGATGAAAGGGATCCGGCGCACATGGCGGGCTGGTTGCCATCGCCGCCGCCGTGATTCTCAAAACTTGCAATCCCGAGGCCACAAACAGTAATGTCAAAGCTCGCATCTAAATTAAAGCGGTCGAAACACTTTTCTTGTAGTTAGAATCCAAGGGAATGACAGCAGACATGTCATTGGAGGGTGTCGAAGGATTTTGAGGCCAATTGAGTTCACCCATGTATCTAGCCGTGGTTGCAGGAGGGAAATGGGGCCAGCGCCTATTAACTGCCAATGAGATAGCATCAGATCCCTGAAACATTCGAACAAGGGGCGGCTCGCACAACTGGTGCTGCCTCAACGTCAGGGGTCGCATTTCCTCGTCCTGACTGATCCAATCCTCGAGCTGCATTGAAAACCACATGACTTGCACTTTGAAGTCTAGCTATCATAGGAAATATGTTTGTCGCCTGTTGTAGCATTTTGCACAGACATATGGCGGCAAGTTGGTATGACGAAATATCCAGCCTCGTGTCACAGCTAGGCGGCGCGGCATGACAAGCTTGTTTAGGACACGCGCAGACGGCCTACTCTTGCTTTGGTTTATCACTCCCCTGGCCCTCGACCAGGCAACCTCAACAAAGGATGGAGTGTGATCATAGGATGCTAAATGATCTTCTTGTGCCTTTCTCAAACCAGTTCGTCCAAGCCCATAGCATCGATACTGGCCATGTCCCGCGAAGCGACAACGAATTGCCCAATGTAGCTCGACCGGCCGCAGTCAGAACACCTCCGTCGGCATGCGGCCGTTCAGTCTCGCATCGAGGAGCTTTGACGGAGGCCATTCAGAAACACCAAGCCCCTGATGATATATCGCCCCTGGGCTCTTGCCCTAGCTCGTCGCCAACTAGTCAAGGACGAGACGACGAGCGCCAGACAAGCATCGCTGCAGATGACACAGCAAGTCAGCTGGATGAACCCTGCGAAGAAACGGAAAGCGACCAACTAGTCGTCGTGGTTCCGGAAAAGCGTACAACCTTCGCCCTCTCCCGCCAAAAAGGCAACTCACCGCAGAACAAAAGGACGGCGGGGTTAACGAAAAGCTTGTGTTGCGTCAGCCCAAGAAGCGTAATTCACGGCAACCAAAACATATTCAAAAAAAGTTTGGCCGCAATTGCTTTCCCGGGTCTAGCTGGTGGGAACGAAACGGAAGCAGTTATCTCACCAGCTGCTAGAATACTCGCTAAACGTGATCCCAACGGCCCTATATACGTCACCAAGGATGATCTGGATAATTTCGAGCGAAGACGGGTTATTACCGTGCTTCCGAAGCAAGCGATTAAGGTTGCAGGAAGAATCAGGTACATTATTGCTGTTCTCTCTGCCCTGCAGATTCAACAAATGCGGGAAGCGTACTTTGCTGAAGTTAGCAGACTTCGAGCGCAAGGTTTGCCCACTGAGCATCTAAGCCATAGAAATGCATTAAATGCCAGACGACAAAAGAGTAGGGAGGGTGTAACCGGCGCCACGCGTCTAGCTCTCTACTTGGATAACAATGTGGAGGTGTTCGTGGACAAGCTTGTTGCTCACCTCCTGCGACAGGATGACGACAAGACCCTAGAAACGACGGACAACACCAAATGTCTCTTGTGTTTTGATGTTTTCAAGAATATCTCTAGCCTTACAAGACATGTTAAGAGGCGCCATACTTTTGACACAGAGTTCCACTGCCCAGAATGCCGTCAGCAGGGCAGAGTCAATATTGTCCCCGCAGGCGGGCCGTCATGGAGTAGCCATGTGGAGAGTTTCCATGGCAAGGAATACACACCGAGACTATTCCCGCAGATGGTTCGGCCCGCGTACTGCCCATTATGTCAGAAGTACTTCACAAAGCTCGGGTTTCGGTCGCACTTTAATAAAGCCCCCGCTGGAAAACTCAAATTTTCGTTCAACTGCCCCGAGTGCCTTAGGAATGGGCTTAAAGACGACAGTTCGGTTATAAAAAGTCATAGCAACTGGTCCTTACATGTCGAGAACATTCACGAAGGTGGGGTGGAGATTCGAGGTGCCGTTGTTAGAGCGGGGAAGAAACGAAAGCGCTCGATTTACGACCGCAGTGCCTACGAGGTTGAGATGCAGAAGCCTCCAGACCGCCATCAGGATGAAGAATTTTGGAACTCTGGGCGAGAGTAAGCTCAAAAACTACTTGAAGTGCAATAGAGTTACTAAATTTTGCCAACCTTTCATAGATCTAAAATTACATCTTCATCTAGCTGATCATAACATGTTTGGCCAAGATTTTGCGATGTCCCTCGGTATCGCCCCACCCACTGCCGCGCGGCTTGGTTTCTTCGGAGGTCCGAGACGGCCCCATCCGGTGCTATTTTCAGCAATTACCCCGCTCTACACCGGCCGTTGCCTCCTCGTCTCCCTCGTCAGGTCCAGCAAACCAACATCGTTATCCTGCAACTATTATTAGCACGAGGAGAGATGGTATCCTAGGATATGGCTATAAATTATTGTGCTCCCTAGACACGCACTCTCATTCATCACAAAGTACAATGCTGCTCCACAGCTATCACTGAATATCGTGAACATGTCAAGCACTATCTCTCGGCCAGAAGGCTTCTGCCTTATACCACTCAATGACAAACTGTCTGTTGTTGAAAGTTGCATAATGATACTTGAAGATACGGAGAAAGCGCTGCG
>NW_011942204.1:2469881-2470914 GCF_000187425.2 Metarhizium robertsii ARSEF 23
CTTGGAGCATATATAACTAGCTGTACTTTCTATGCAAATCCCTTCCAAAGGCAATTACAGCCATTATGAGAATCTACATTTTGACAATTCTTTTGGCTATACTTAGCCCAACGCGGTCTCACTCGTGGGTCGAGAGGCTCATGGTCATTGCCGACAATGGCACAATGGTTGGCAAGCCAGGATATATTCGTGGCACCATCTCCAGGCTGGATCCAACCTTTAATGATTTCCAAATGCAACACCTCCTGTCAACAAGTCCTGAGAAGCGGGACAGAGATAACATATGTAAATCTACACAAACCTTCCGTAACTACAGTGCAGAATTCCCTGCTCTCAAAGCACCTCCAGGAGGTTTTGTCGCTCTTCAGTATCAGGAAAATGGACACGTTACTTTGCCCGAGCTTACACCGGAGAAGAGGAGTAGTGGTTTTGTGTACATATATGGAACATCGAATCCTCTAGACAATGATACACTAAGCTCGATTCATGGAGTTTGGAATGAGCAAGGAACTGGAGGCGATGGCCGCGGAATACTGCTCGCGGTGCGGGAGTTTGACGACGGACGATGCTATCAGATAAATGACGGTCATATATCTAAGGAGAGGCAGATGCTCTACCATAAAATTGCAATGGATCCCCAAGGCGCAGATCTTTGGTGCCAAAACGATGTGGAACTTCCTTATAATATCAGCTCCTCGTGGTTTACTCTCTATTGGGTGTGGGACTGGCCTAGCTCCCCAAGCACTGTCTTACCTGAAGGGAAACAGGAAATTTACACAAGTTGTTTGGATATACAGGTTATAGAGGGGCTTCAGCTGCATTTTTTAGAGTATATTGACGGACAAGACTTGAACTCTGCAAGTATCAAGCATCAGCTAGAAAAGTAAACTTTATCAATCCTAAGATCAAGAGCCCAAATTTGTTGTTCAGTACGGATATTAAACCATGGTGGTCATAACGTAAGCATGTTAAAACATATTCTCTGCTATATACAAGTTTAGGACTTGTCTCTATCAATTGTTCTACTACAGTA
>NW_011942204.1:2471014-2471752 GCF_000187425.2 Metarhizium robertsii ARSEF 23
GGGGGGGGTTCTCGTTACCCAAGTACCAACAAAACAATGGACTATGCCACCCATTCACAAGATGGGCCAAGTGCCGTTGCGACATTAACACTGAGGAGAGATTACGCGTCCTAGACCATCTAAGAGACTGTCTAAATTAAATATGTTCTATTTCTCTCTGATCACATCATGCTGGTGGGCGGCTCGGCGCTTCCAGTAATCAGGCCATCCCCCGCCGCTCCGAGAATAGCTCATTCCAATAATCAGGCCGTCCTTTGCCCCTCCGAGAAAACAGCTCCACTCACACGGGACACGGCGCTTAGCAGTCGCCAAGCATTCGTCGCATTGTTGCGTAGCTGCCAACCATTTCCATATTGAGGACAAAGGAGATGAGCTCGTTAGCTCTATAGAGACAAATCGAAGCGACTATAAAAAGAGAATCAGTTTCCGTCATATGTGCCTAGTTCTTAGCATTGGTAGCATCTTGTTTCTTTTCTTTATTTTACAATACATTAACAGTCGCTCACCAATAATCATTACATTGCCGCGAAGTCTTTACGGATTCTGCTTTTTCTTCCTGATAGTCACCTTTTGGCCCCACACCCAAGGTTAGAGCCAGCATTGACCAACTTAACTACGTCTCAAAATCTCAAAATCCTCTCTTAAAAACATCCATCTTCTAAGATGTTTCGTTCTCAAAGATCTCGCGCTATTCGCAGTGAGGTTAACAGAAACCGCCACGTTGGATTGGCAAACAGC
>NW_011942204.1:2471763-2472019 GCF_000187425.2 Metarhizium robertsii ARSEF 23
GTTCGTACCCCCGCCAGTGGGGTATCTGCAAGAAGGCCAACACTTTCTTCCGGCTATATGATGTCGATATAGCCGTAGTAATGAGGTTGCCAGATGGGCGGACTGGGGGTTATCAGTCGCGGCGGGATCTTGGCCAAGAATTGTTTTTAGAAGGTGGCCACGAGCTCCTCGGGCCACATGAAGTGGAAGGCCTCGCCAGGTCTTTGAATTCACCAACAACTAGTTATGCGACCGCCAGGAATCAACGATCAACGGC
>NW_011942204.1:2472119-2505620 GCF_000187425.2 Metarhizium robertsii ARSEF 23
GAGGGTTTGGTGCGGACAGGGATGCGCAAAAGTTTTCCCAGATCTGATTGGCCCAGATTTTGTATGGCCCAAGGCAAAACGAGGCGCAACTGGATGAAGCTCCCAAAGAAGTGGGACCTAGCCATCTGCCCCTGGATTGTTTACTTCGCTGCAGAACTTCATTCAAACAACTCCGATTCATGTCCTTCATGACATAATGAGTACAGGGTCTGCTTCACGGGTTCAAGATAATTGGACTTCTGTTGTCTGTGCCCGCTGTGGCGAGGAGAAACCGACAGGCGACTTCATAAGCAAACGAAAATCTGCTGGTATGGCAGTGGTAACACCAAAAACTGCCTGGACTGTCGTAATTCCCGCAACTCTCATGTCAGCTCTGTCTCCCCACGCCGCAAGACAATCAGCGCCAACTGAGCGAAGCGTTCCAGATCCAGGGACGCAATCCAGACGTTGAAGGACCTCGCTGTCGGCCCTTCCTCAAGCGAGAGTCCTGCTCTCAAGAGAACAGAAGAAGATGCCGGTTTATCGCCTCCAAATGACAGATCGGGAACTCAGCCTACATCGTCGGAGAAAGTAACGGCAATGTCATACAGCGAGGATGTTATTTGAATCCTCGATTAGCCAGCCGCGTGTGGAGCTGGGGACGCCATTGCCGCCAACCCAACAAAGCCCAGGGCTCTTCCGGACACTGCCTCCCTCACCTCCCGTGCAGCGAACGACCCATCCGATCGTCTCACTCTCAGATCCAGCTACTATCCGACGCAGCACAAGTAGTGTGGGTCATGCTTTACTTGGCAACTAGATACCGCAAAGGGGGGAAGAACTTGCAAGATAACCCTTCCACGGCTGGGGCGGGGGTCAAGCTGGCCGCTGTCCAGCACGACCATCGTTGACGACGCCGTGCAGGGGAAACTGTCCCACTGACGCCCAAAATATGTCATTTTGGCGTCTGTCAAGGCTCGGAGGTTGCGGGAGAAGGTATCTATACTTGTGCTGTGGTTGGCAGTAGCTTCTTCAGGCTGACCATCGAACGTAGATGCGAGTCAAGATCAACTGCGGACGGGAAAGCTACATGATCAAGGGGTCGCCGGGTTCACCGACGCCTTACCGCGCCTTACCAGTATACCTCACGAAAGACCGGGAGAATGAATATAACCACTAGCACCTTGACCGCCTCAGCCGATCAGTCATCTAGGTCATCGCTACGAACGTCGGCCCCGGCGCGGCTACTGCCCAGGACGACAAGGCGGGCAACCTTGCGAAACAGGTCCCCGTATGCATTGGTGCCCGTCTGTGCTGACGTGCAACCTCTGGCAACACACCTGGGGCTGACCCCATCCGAGACCAACCGTATGTAATCATGATGGAGTTTGACAAATATACCGGACCAGCATTCCTGACCACCGCCGACGGTAGGAAGATCGTCCCGATTCCGCCAGTAGACAGGGGCTTCCTCGTTGGAGCCACACTCTATACCCTCAGTTTCCCATGATCATATGCTATGCCATTACAGTTCATAAGTTCAGAGCATCACCGAAGACAAGATCGTAACAGATCTGTCTTGCCTTGACTTTCAGACAGGTTTGAGCTATGTGGCCGTCTCGCTTGTGAAAACGCTGCAGGGCTTGATGCTTGATTCGACCGCAATCATCTGACATACACATCCCCTCGGGAGGGTATCAAGATGAAAATGAGGGATCAAAGGCTTAGGAGTTAGCAGGTTCTCACTCAGAACCCGTATAAGAAAGGCCACGGGCCTACGTAACTCCACTTGATCGAGGTGTAAATGGCGCAGTGAATGTATGCTTATAGATACTTCGTTCTTCATTTTTCGGTGACTGCCTTACCGTACCGCAGATTTGCAGCCTTCGGCTGATTGTACGCCTTGCACCACTGCTCAAAAGTGCAAGGTGTGACGCAGTATTTTAAATAGGGTCCTTGTTTTTTCATACTTTCAGCAGAACATTAGTAATTTATATGGGCATTTGGATAGTCTAGTTTGCATGTAATTCTGAATGTTATCTTAATTTCTTCTTGCCTTAATTAACGAGACTGAATACCGGAGAGTACTAACTTGTGGTCATCTAGGGTGTAGCGAGAGGCGCGACGGCCATGAAAGTAAGCTGCTGAATTATGTGCATCCTGTTGGCCCGGATTAACAATGCCGATGTACAGCATCGGTTCGATATTGCACCAATTACTTCGACATGAGGCGATGCGTACAGCACCAAGTGGCGAACCGTGGTGCTCTCTCATCGAAGAGCATTTGCTAAGCCAAATGGGACAGGCGCATTTTCCGTTGCAGTGACATTTATTCATGGCATTTCGCTGAGATGGAAGATTGGTCAATACATTTGATGCCATATGTTGATATTAATACAAAACTTAGGCCACGGTAGGCCACGGTAGGCCACGGTAAGTAGATGACGGCCTGATGTATGCAATTGTCGTAGGGAGCGTCCACGTGGAGCATACCTAACCAGTTAGGTCTGGCCACCCAGATAGCTGGGATCAGCATTGAGTCCGCGGTAAGAGATGTGTGAGTGGTGGCAATTTATGGTCCCCCCCAGCGTCATTATGATGCGTGCTCGGTTTGTAATGGGCTGCCCATTCAGTGATGGAGCGGTAAGACTGCTGCGCTTCACGTCCGAAATAAAATGCACTCAGACTGCATCATAAAGTAGAGCTGTATCATAACTATTGCAGCTCAGGGCATAGGATTTGAGCGAGCAATGGGTTCATAACATAAGAATCACAATACATCTGTCGGATAAGGCTGCCTCTGTTGATTGAACAAGCAGACTTGACGTAATTGCTAGATGTCATAAAATCATCGATATCAGTAGTTGAGAGGCTGGCCAGCCACCCTGATGAAATCAGGTGGCTGGGAAGTCCTCTAAACTAAAGATAAAAGACATGAACCCTTCTGAAGGATAGGAACAAAAAAAAACGACAATCAATTCTTTTTCAATAAAAAACAAGCTAAGTTAACAATGAGTCTCATAACGTGACAACATCAAGGCCATCAAGCGATGACGTGAGACCTTACTTGCCCACCGATTACCTTAATCTCAAAAAATGACCCGGTATCTGTGAAACGTCACAGGTACAAGTGAGAATTTGCGTTAGAGTAGCGCTTCATTTTGTCAAAAGGGGGGATCAATGAGCTGGTGCTAGGATGCCTACGCGCAATACCTTGGTGAGACGCACCACAAAAAACAGATTGTGGGCAGAGGTCGACAATTGATAATTGTTTCTAACATCGGCCCTTTGTCTACCGGCCCTCGTCCACGTCAACGACTTTCACTGGGCACTTCCGTGTCGGGGTGGTAGACACGGTAATGCCTAGTCAAGGCATCTGCTCGACTGAAAATCTTTCTTCCATGCAGAGATTGCAACGCAATTTTTGTTTATGCGAGTTATGAATGGTGTCTTCATGTCGTGTTAGGTCGTAAGGCCTGGAGAACGCGGTATTGCAAGGCTTGCCGGTGCCGGGGTTGATTCGACCGCATCGGTGTGGCCCGGCTTGTGTATGGAGAAAGGTGGACGCCATGCTGAGGTTATGAGCACGTGGTGATCCCAAATCTCGTGTCTGCCTATGGGCTTCTCGCTTATGCTTCTTAAGCAAAATCGGCGTCTGGAATATGAGCGAACATCCGTGAAATGTGCAGGTATATGTGCTGCTGTCAGAGCCAGTACTTGCCAGTTTATTACGACTAGGCGGCATGTTCCCTCCAGGTGCGACAGAACCTGTCCTAGATGAACTAGGTCTAGACGGAGAGTCGTGGCTGGCACCTGAACACCCAATGTCGTCTGAGATAGTATGTCGCTAAACTGGTCTTTTGGGCGAACTTCGACGCTGATGGACCCAAGGTGAGCATCCTCAGAATTCAATGTGGGTATTGTCTTGGTGAATTGGTCTACTTCGAATTTCGAAGAGTCCTGGGCAAACAGTGGGAACACCCCATCAGCTTCTGACTCAACATATTCCCAGACAGCGCCTCTTGGCGAAATAGATTTAGGAGTTGCTGGCTCCACCGCGTTTTCCAGACGAGATAGAAGTGGACGATGATCATCCGGCTCTCTCACCGGCCAAGGAACATCGAATTGATGCGATGCGTCCAAATCATAGACTGGTTGCGTCGTGAATGGTGACCCTGTCCAAGATGGTGTCGGAGCCCGAGAACACATGGATATTGGAGAGTGCGCGGCCATCTGGTACTGGATATTCGCGACATGGTTACATTGGCTGAATGCATTACTGCCGGATGAGATGATAGAATGTGGTTGCGAGGATGACGGGGTGGTGACCAAGTTTGGGTGCCATTCATCACCATAAATATCCGTCACAGTTTGGTCTGATTTGGGAGCGTGACCGTAATTTAGAAGGTCCGTGTTCATGTCGAGGGCGGTGAAAGACGAGCACGATGGAAAGTAAGCCCTACCTCCGAAGCCGTCAAAGGTCCCTTATCCAGTAGAGGGGTTTTCTCTATTCCTGGAAACGTGGCATGTCATGCCACCTCGGTCGTTGTGCCGTTCATATGATATGCTGTGTACAACGAAGAAGCTTATAGAGAGTGGGAGAGTTGGCGAGTGACAATAGGAGCCTACCTGGAGCAAGGTCTGGGGATGTGGGGCGGATGTGTATTGAGTATGAGTCGATGCAAGATCGGCTCAGTCGAGGTAAGGTGAGAGGCCCGTGGCCTAGCCAATGTGAGAAAGCCACAAAAGTCAAGGGCATGACCATCTACCTAATTTTCACGCAAATCCGTGATCCACAGTAATTCTGTGGGTCATTGAGCGCTGTGGTTCCTTCGCTCGTATGGGCTGACCTCGTGAATCTGACCAGTCATCCTGCGGGCGGTGATGCAAATATTGTAACTACACTAATCATGTGAAAACGTCTCCTCGTTTCATTCCCTCAGCATCACGTCTTCATATCTGTGAGTGTAATAATCTCGAGTAATCAATCTAACTTTTCGGCCAGCTGAGCGACAGACATCGCATCAATAAGGTGGCTTAGATGGACGACTCTCCCAAAGACCAAGGAGATCCCCGCGCTCAGGAACAGCAACGCATCGAGCGCCGGTACGGAGTGCTACCTGGCAAAGCGCATCGACTTCACCAACAGTTACAGGTTAGGCATGCCCGCCATCACTGCCTGACTATAAAACTAACGTGTTGCTTGTGTTGGATACAGGGAAGAACGTACTTCGATTCCGGTGACTTTGCTCTTTCCACAGCGCACAAAGCATCAAACATCGGCATGGTTCAGACAGGGATGGAACATCCACTTCGAAGCAACATATCTCACCCATCATCAGCAGCGCCAGCATCTAGCAACGTCAACAGCAATAGTGACAAACAAAACCGAGGTACTGAGCCATCTACGGTGGTATCAACACCGAGCCATCTTCACCAACAAATGATGTCCAAGAAAGCGGCTGGCGAAGAAGGTAAGAAATGAGAAGGGGGTTGAAAATTAGTGGGCGCATGCAGCTGTCGGATAAGTATGCCTCTGTTAACAGAACAAGCAAACTTGGTGCAACCGCTAGCTGTCATGTCGTCGGCTATTAGAGATGAGGACAGCCGGAAAAGGCAATTATGTGGTTCAGATGAAAGGAAGTTTTAACGATTTAAAACGACTGCAGAAAATGGTCTGCAAAAAAGGACAACGAACAATTCATCACGGATTTTACTGGTGTGTCAATAATATCTAGCTGACTATGACTCTCACAACGTGACAGCAGCATGGTCTGGCCGCTGTTCTAGTAATAAATAATGTATTTGCAAGTCAACTAAGAACGCCCTGTGTCAAACAATTAGGGTCACAAAAGATCGAGTATAACGGCGCCGTAGGCGCCAATTGTATTGAATGAGACTTATCTGAAGAACAAATGAAAGATGGAAATGAACGCGGTATTTGTGAAAGGCCTCTAGTGAGTTGATTCAACTAACTAGTCCCTATGCTGTTTACTATCAAGATGAAGAAGAAAAGAAAGTCTACATACTCCGTGGCACAATAATAGCGCCTTATATCTTCCCCATACACCTCCACAGAAGGTTCTAGAGTCAACCCGCCGCGGGAGTTAGTGATAGGCGGCACAGCCGCCGTTCAAGCGGCTTGGCCCGTTACAGTATTTATCTTGTGATCAGCTTCGCCGAATCGGCCAAGCTGTAAAAAGGAGACGTTTCTGATACCTGCAATACCACATCGCGGCATTGCAAAAAGCAACGACTTGCCCCATTTTGAGGTCCTGATATCTGACACCCTGCTTATAGTTGCATATCACAATGACGGTGGTTCGTTGTGTATTGCTGCAGTGTCAACAATTCAGGATAAAAGGACTTCAACGCCGAGATACAAGACGGAGGCACCTATTTCATACATGACTGCCTTTTGAGCGGAAGCCTGCCAAGACAGGCCAATGGACTCGAAGTATTCTACTGCGACGTACAGAACACTAGTGGCCACTTTCCACTGATCGACATTTTGGGGCTCATCGAGAGGCTGTGAGGCTGTACTACCCAGTGGGGCGGCATTGTCCCGTCCGCCTTCATCTGTACCCTGGACGTACCTTCAGCTGTCACGCATTCGTCCAAAGCCCCAGAAATGAAAAGAGGTGAAGGGTAACTACGGTGGGCGATAGGGGACACTGGGACAAAACCCCCAAAATCGGTGGATAAATGTCAAAACGGGTTAGCGGCCTGGACGTGTCGCCCCACAGTACATCAGCCCAAGTACCTCAGTTCAACTCTCTTCAATTTATGTCGCGTTACAGCAAATCCGATGGTCAACAGGCCCGCTGCCGACCAGCAGCGCTACCCCTGAACAAGCATCGCCAATGCTGTTGCCGGGCAGCTGCATCGCCACACAATTCCCGGCACAAGCCGCAGCTGGTCAGCGCCAACGCAGCGGCGAGACAGGGGATATGCGCCAACACCAACCAGGCTACTGCCCTCTCGCTTTTTCATGGCATGAAGGCCGTCAACATTACCTTTACCTCGCTGTACCGTCCGTTCAATGGCACGTCCGCGCCATCCAATCGATCAACATCGCGACTACATCACTCACCTTTACCTCAATGGCATCTCGCGGAGTAGGATTACATACAAGCTTCGAAAGCATCACCATGTCGCTGTCAATTGCCGTACTCTTTCTCGCCGGATCGCGAACTGGGGTCTGCCGCGGCAGCAAGCCCGTACCAAAGAAAGTCCAGAACTGATAGACGCTACCCACGACTTGATCTTTCGCATTGGGCTTACCGAGAAGCAGACGCTGAGCGTTCTGCAAAGACAAGGCTGGCCAATTACGAAACGAGGTCTAAAGCGCATCAGGCTTCACCCGGACCGCCGCTGGTTGCGCAGGCTTAATACCGAGGAAGAACGCCTTGCATTGCTGGAAAGGACGGAGCACCAAGCGCCGTCGAGAACGAGGGATGTTCCGTTAGACTTATGTGGGTGCCGGCCAAGGACAGGGAGTTTGCATTGAGATCCGTGGCCAAGGCAGCAGCGCAGAGAGCTACAAAGACATATGGCATCGTAGAGACACCGCCGTACCAAGCAAAGTCCACAACGCTTCGTCTGGAGCTCACCCGGCGACAACCGCGGGGACGGCTCCCGGATAGCGTTGGGAAGTATTCGAAATGTATCGATACGGCGCTACTGGGCAAACATACCCGTGCAGTATACGACGCACTGAAAAGAAAAGAATCGGATGTGCTGGCTCAGCTTCGGACTCAGTGGAGTCAGAATTGTGTGAGTGCAGCCAGGCCACGGAGACAATTGAGCATTTTCTCTTTCGTTGCAAGAGGTGGAAATTGCACAGAGACATCATGTTCCAACACTCGCGAACCAAGACTGGAAACTTGTCTTTCTTTTTGGGAGGAAAGGCTGCGTCGGATGACGAGAAGTGGAAGCCAGACATGCAAGTGTCGGATAATGCCTCTGTAGACTGAAGTCGCTGAGCTTGGAGTAATTGCTGGATGTCATAACGTCGGCTATCATGACTAAACTTAGCCGAAAGTTAAATTCGGACGAAAGGAAGTTTTTGGTATTAAAAAGAGAGCTGCAGACGCTCTCGGAACAACAAGAATAATGATTTTATCAAGAAGCTTAGTTAACATGAGTCTCATAACGTGACAGCTCCTGGGTTTGCGAAAGTGAGAATGTGGCAGGCTGAAAGAGTTGCATGACGAGGCCACTGAGATCATACAGTGCTGATTTACGTCCGCGCACCAGGAATTCGTGCCACCAATGACTTGGATTTTTCATGTTAGTTCTATGGATTAGCGTGGTCACCTAACGTAGATGTATAGTGAGTGCCACAGCATAGTGAGTGCCACACCTCAAAATCCCATACAAATGGCACTTTTCAACCCCCATGCAAAAACCACGAAACATAGATGAAAATAGATATTATTTGAAAATCGAGTTATTTATAAATAAGTTAGACCAACACCCGATTTTTAGGCCTTATGCACGTAGGATTATTTGGAGATTCTAGTATGCGAACAGTGCGAATTAGGATTTTGGCCACTTCTTCTTATGTAGTTAGGAAGTAATACATATAAAATCCGGTATTATATTTGAAATCATACAGGAAAAATTCTGGTAAAGTTTTTTTGCCTTTCATTAAAAAATGGCTGTTTTTGCATGGGGGTTGAAAAGTGCCATTTGTATGGGATTTTGAGGTGTGGCACTCACTATGCCATCTACGTTAGCCTCAAATGCTCCAAACGGTTTGTCAAGATGTTGTCGCAGCGGGCTCTTGTTCGTCCTAGGGGCCGATTTTCGTGGACTTCTTTTATCCACACCCAGCGTAGAGGCATCAGCCCACTTCCTTCTGTAGATCGAATTTTAGGTGCTCATCGACCCACCACTCCTCCGGTAGCCAGCCATCTATGCTGTCGACAACCATCTGGATCGTGACATGATTGACTTGCATCCCACATAAAAGGGTGCGTCTCAGCCTTTCCTTGCCGCTGCGCATCTGAAGCCAAATGCCATTGAACCCTTGCCGCTTGCATTGGTTGCAGTCCCAAGATGCGCTCTGGTTTGAGTACTCTCGTCCGCCACACTCTGCCCACCCTCCATGGCCGCTCCATGACAACATCTATATCCCGACTATCCCGAACCAGCAAGAAGAATCTACCTGTCAGAGACGGGGAGAGCTCTTCGCCTAAGGCCCCCGCTGCGAGGCCTAAGCCTACAGTCTATAACTCCAACATCACAGGTTCAGGGTCGGATCCTCGGAGTCAGCTCACGGCTGAGCAGAACAAGGAAGTGGACGAACATAACCGCCACTTTACGAAGAAGCATGCCCTGGAAGACAGGGCTAACGACAGGGGTGGCCCTCGTCATTAACGCCAGTGCTTTGAACAAGCCACCGATGTTCTGCTTGACTGTCACAATGATTACATAAACTATCTGAGGTCAGTCGGAGTCTGGGCTTGGAACCCGTTCCGCTGTCTGACCCTGAGCGACAACAGTGCATGGGGCTGCTTAAGCTATGGGTGTTATTGAGTACTTGCCAATGGATGAACGTTTAAGGCATCTTGAGGTATATCTAGCATGCCACGTGCTTACTGCACTGAAGAGAATTGATGACTTGTTTAAAAACATTCGCAACAAAAAGATGTGACGGTATAACGAATGATGCGATTACGTCTATGCATCTTCTCATCCTCTCAATCTCTGGACTTATTTGCGTTAGTCTTCCCCGCCCCTCTCCTGCTGCCTTGGGTGTCAGGTATCAAACGAACCCAGATTGTTAACAGGCGTCCCTAGCAGGTGCGCCAAGATTAGAGACAACATGCTACACTGCAGTAGGTAGCCGTATGCACTCGCAGTGCCAGGTTATCACCAAGCACAGCTCCAAACATCAAGCCAGACATTCAAATACATGCGATCCCGCCCAACTGCCTGCCCACCTGACTCCATAACATCACATGTCATGTGTCCTCAGTATTATGTACCATGTTAAGAAGTGCTGGAACACATGGGTGAAAAGGTATCTATCAGCTGCGACTTAACGACAATAGGCCTTTCTCGATGAGCTGTTACACTAGAGTCTCAAGTTAGGTCTCGTCTATCACTATGTCCCCACTTCAGAACACGCCGTTCCGCTCTGCGGATATGAGCATGGTGCAGCTATTCGTCTACAACGAAATCAGTCGGGAGGTTGTCACTGCCCTTGGCGAACTTGGATTGTGCCAGTTCCGCGATGTAAGCCTCCATGCCCTATCCCCTCCTGGAATTCTACTCATATGTCGTTGCATCTAGCTCAATGAGGACGTAAGTGCATTTCAGCGTACTTTCACCCAGGAGATTCGACGACTACAAAACGTCGAACGACAGCTGCGTATGTCATTGCAACCACACGGAAAGTATGCAGCCTAACAGGTCGCGGGATACTTCTTTGTGCAGATTGAAAAAGCCGGAATGATGGTACATAAGCTTGATCTTAATGATACGCATCTTGCGTCGCCATCTGCATCAGAAATTGATGAACTTGTTGAGCGAAGCCAAAAGCTTGAGCAGCAAGTCTCCTCACTCAGTGACAGCTATGAGGCACTCCAGGAGCTTGTGGTCAGCCTCACCGAATGGCGCTGGGTGCTGAGGGAGGCTGGCAGCTTCTTTGATCGCACCCCCAGCAACATGGAGGGGATTCGCACTTCCCTGCGTAACGATGGCGTGGCTTTACTCTCCGATGTTGGACGGCATAGCACTACGTCGGACGTCGAGAGATCATTTTCTGGCATGAGCACCGGCTTCGTCGCTGGGGTCATATCTAGGGATCGTATTGCTACATATGAGCGGATCCTTTGGCGGACTCTTCGCGGTAACCTGTACATGAGACAGTCAGAGATCCTGGAGCCGTTACCTAACCCCACGACCAACGAGATTGTTAAGAAGAAGGTCTTTCTCGTCTTCGCTCATGGGGAAGAGAATGTCGCCAAGGTCCGAAAGATATCTGTATTCATGGGAGCGGGCTTGTATGATGTTAATGAGGACTACAACTTGCGAGGTGACCAAATTCAAGAGGTGAATAATCGTTTCGACGACGTGCAGAGCGTCCTTCGCAATACTCGGGCCACTCTTGAAGCAGAGCTCCACCAAATCTCGCAGTCTCTGTCTGCCTGGATGGTGCTTATTACAAAAGAGAAGGCTATTTACACCACCCTTAACCTGTTCTCGTTCGATCCTGCCCGTCGGATCCTTATCGCAGAAGGTTGGTGCCCCACCAACGATTTCCCTCTCATCAGATCTACTCTCCGGGACGTTACCAACCAGTTCGGCATCTCCACACCGTCCCTGATCAAAGAGGTTCGAACCAACAAGAAACCCCCTACTTATATAAAGATCAACAAGTTACTGAAGGCTTCCAGGCCATTGTCGATGCGTATGGTACAGCCACCTATCAAGAAGTTAACCCAGCCGTGCATGTCATCGTTACCTTCCCTTTCCTCTTTGCTGTAATGTTTGGCGACTTCGGGCACGCTGTTACCATGCTCGCTGCGGCATTGACTATGATCTATTGGGAGAAACCACTGCAGAAGATCACATTCGACCTGTTCGCTATGGTCTTCTATGGCCGATATATTATGCTGGTCTTGGCCGCCTTCTCTTTATTCACTGGCCTTATTTACAATGACACCTTCTCCAAGTCCTTGACCCTCTTTGACAGCGCTTGGATGTTCAAGAAGCCGGAAGGCTGGCGAGACAAAATGGTTGTTTCTGCTACGTTGAACAGCGACGGCTATCGCCACCCGTTTGGCCTAGATTGGGCATGGCATGGGGCAGAAAATGAGCTTGTCTTCAATAACAGCTACAAAATGAAGATGAGTATAGTCCTCGGCTGGGCTCACATGACCTACTCGCTTTGCTACGCCTATATCAACGCGAGACATTTCAAGAAGCCTATTGATCTCTGGGGTAACTTCATTCCTGAAATGATTTTTTTCCAGGCTATCTTCGGTTACCTCGTCATGTGCATCATCTACAAGTGGTCCGTGGACTGGCTTGGCACTGGTGCGCAGCCTCCTGGACTTCTGAATATGCTGATCTATATGTTCTTGCAACCCGGGACACTTGATGAACGCTTGTACTCTGGGCAAGGGTATGTTCAAGTCACCCTGCTTTGCATAGCTTTTGCCCAGGTTCCGATCCTGCTCTTTCTCAAACCCTTTTATCTCCGCAGGCAGCACAATCGCGCCCGCGCTCAGGGCTACCGTGGCGACGGTGAAACCTCCGTTGTTAGCGGCCTGGACAGAGGCGATGAGAGCAGGGCTTTAATGGAAGGACAAGGTAATAGCTTTGATGAAGATGACGAGAGAGTCGCAGTAATTACCCAAAATATAGACGAAGATCCTTCCGAGTTCGAATTTGGCGAGGTCATGATTCACCAAGTTATCCACACTATTGGTAATCTGCCACTTTATTTGGAACCTAGGGAGACGCTGAGTCCTGACCTTTACCCGTAGAGTTTTGCTTGAACAGCGTTTCCCATACTGCTTCGTACCTACGTCTCTGGGCCCTATCGCTAGCCCATCAGCAACTGAGTGTGGTGCTTTGGAACATGACTCTGGGTCGGGGTATGAGGATAGGAGGTGTTGTGGGCGTTGTTATGATTGTCGTATGTTTTTATGTGTGGTTCTTCCTCAGTAAGCTTAGCTTTCCATCTCGCCGTACAATATGGACGTTGACAAATTTCATAGCAATTGTTATTTTGGTGTGCACGGAGGGTACCAGTGCCATGCTGCACTCGCTTAGATTGGCCTGGGTTGAGTCTTTCTCCAAGTTCGCAGAGTTCGCGGGTTGGCCTTTTGTACCATTCTCATTTAAAACTTTGTTGGAGCAGTCGGAAGAGTTGAAATTCTACTTGGCATGACAGTGCTTCCCATAATCCTTCCCATATCCCTTGCCATGGTACCATGTCCGTTGTCGCCATTATCTGGCACCGTGAAGGGAGCTGGGCAGTGATGTGCTATATATGCAATAACGACGGAAGTCGTGGATATTGCCTTCAGAGGACGTGTAGTTCTGTGTGCAGCTCGCAGGTTTCCCGCTATAAGCCAGCTTGGTTGTAATGGGAGCGGGTGGCCCGCTAAATTCCAGGCGTCACAAGAGTCGTCAGCCAAGAGCTACATTATCATCCCAGCAATGCAATCGGCTGCAACACCTTAACTTTCATGATGGCCCACGGTAAGAAGCATGGTTTGAAGGACTGAAGTACCGTCACAGAGAGGAGGGAGGGTGAGTGGTAGCCATGGGTCAGGGACAGGGAGCCGGCAGAACACCTCGTCGGCGTAATGCTTCACAACCCAAGCATTCCCTAGAAATATGATGATTAAATTGATTTAGGCGGTCAATGTTCTGATAGCCTCGTGCGTTCCGCAGTGTGTCGTCGTACGTGTCACCGTGTATGTCGCTGTGTATGCTGCCGGGATCAATTTGAGCGATGCCGCTAGTTTGCAACTTTGCGGCCGCGCTGCGCAACATTCCTTCCAGAAATTGATGGGGAACAGGGTGGGGTAACTAGGTGAGTCAAAAGTGTGACATATCTTTGCAAATAGAGATTCACATCTGTGCAAATAGCAATACTCTAATTGTATTACAGCTTGGAGCCTTTCTCCAGTGTTTTAGAATCCTATCTACGGCAGCTGAAGCGGTGCCGGCTGTCAGTGAATGAGTTTTAAGGGCCCGAGCAACTGGCCAAGCCTTGCCTTGAATCTTGGAACACAAGGGGAACCCATGATCCCACAGCGCCACCTTTGTCCCTGCCCGCCATTCCACGCTTTGCCTATCCACGAGTCCCTTAATGAGCCTTCATTGAACTCATCGAGTCGTTTGTAGCACCTTGTCGACCAGGCATCTGCACGAGGGTCCAAGTTAGATAGGTGCTCTGAATGTGCATTGCACTTTAGCTGGCTAACTTGCCTCCACTGTCTGGATGGTGCCTTCCATCAATATCTTCTTGATTGCCTCGTCGAAGTCCTCGGTTCCGAACTCAGATGCAAGAATGCCTTTGGAGGCGGTATCGTACGGGCCCTGTGCACCTTGCCTGTACAATACTTGTTAGCATACGGCGCCTCGATCGTGGGGTATTGTACGCCGATGACTATGTGGTACCGCCATAGTAGCGCCACCAGCCAACAACACATTTTCCCATGAAACATGGTTATACAGAGTACTCTCAGTTCTCAGTCGAGATGTTGCTGGTTCGGGGAGATTACTCCAATGGGGAAGGCATGCAGAAATTGGCTTACTTGTGAGTCTGGAAGACCACAAGCGGGGAGACGAAATGAACCAGAGGGATGCTGTTGTGGTTCATCCACTTCTTGTAGGTTCCAACATCGTCAACGAATATGATGTAGTCGTCGAGCTTGCCCTTATAGTGGACCTTGGACTGTGATCCTTCTCCTCGAGTCATTTTGGTAGATTAGTGCAGCAACAGTGAGGATCTGAATGGTGGGGGATATCATGTAACATCGACGTCACTTAAAACGTCTCCATGGGCATCTTTTGTTTATATGGCATTGGAATATTCATGATGCCATGGATATGTCATATCAATTCAATTATATTGGATACAAGTATACTGTAGGCTGTGCTCTTGTGACCAATAGCGATCTTGAGAATACTGGGAAGAGTGAGCAGGAGACCAGTCCGATACTCAAATTATCACACCAGTACTGTACCTGTGCCCTAATGTTAGGTTGCAAGTTGATGATGATTGGGTTGAGCCAGCCTTGGCGAAATGCAGTCATACACCGCGACTGAAATCCGACGACCACAGCTAGTCGTGGCTGCCCATACCAAGAAGTCGCCCCGAGACCAACTCCTCACCGATGGCCATGGTGATCCTGATTGGTTTTTACTGTCGGAGGCGGCTCCGAAGCCTCTGCCAAATGAGCAGACAACGAGGCTTGGAACGACATGGCCCAAACTCCCGAGGTAGGTTAGCATGTGAGGTGCTGATTGGATCAGGCTACTCGGAGTGCATCCGAAGTCCGCAACAAATGAATGTCAAGCATTCGATACCATGTGTGTCGCACTTTCACGTGCTGAAAAATTGATGATAAAAAGTTATGTTCTTGATTAAACTTGTACGGTGCGGGGTCCCATCCCGCAGATGTCTTAAGTACACAGGTGCATTACTAACATCATTTACGGCAGCCTATGGAGGTCACTTGTTGCAAAACTCAGAAAGGCACAATCCAAGGTGGAGACGACAGAAAACTAGCCCCACAGTACATTGGGCGATGTACCTCAGCTTGCACTTTTATGGAATTTCGGTGCCAACAGCACTTCCAATGACAGCTGCGAGGCACCAACGGCCATACAAGAGATATACGAAACTGTTAAGACCTTTGACCCTTCAGTAATCATCTCCTCCTCCCCCCCTTTTGGCCCCGGATATAGTCAGCCGCTGATAATTAACTCACTTAAGGCATCGTAGCCAGTTCGCTTGATTCACTCTCAGTGCCAAGCAGCGCCTCTGCAATTGTCTACAGCTCCAGAGGCTTTCGCTCTTCATAAGTCTTCTCGTGCCTCTTCCTCTCACTATGGAAAGCCAAGCCAGACTGGGTTTTTTTTAGACGCATGGATGCCGCACCAAGGGTCATCATGGGTTGCGATCAGCATGTCCCATCTGGCAATTCAGCCGTCAAACAACGCGACAGCAACAGGGACCTGAAATTGCAGTCCACAGCAGCCCAGTACGCTTCCCCCATAGCAATAGATCAGTGGCAATTTCTTGCGTAATCCCAGCAAGCTGCACCGGTATCTAAACCATGCGCATTAGCTTTTGTCCCGCAAGAAGCAACCCATTTACTATTATGGGAGGCGCACCACTGGCTGGGGGGCGCTCCACTGCCGCGGTAGTCCGCAGCAGGCCCAACACTGGACCACTGCGAAGTTTCCCTCTAGCACCTGCCAAATGCTGCTGTTTCAGAATTTGGACATATGCAGGACGTCGCTGTCTTCAAATAACGAGCACATGAAATCTCAATTAAGGATTACACACAATATCCACTGGATCTAAACTTCTTCTAGAATAATCTTAACATAGGACTGGAAATAAGTTGTGCGAGATTCTGTGCCCATGTTATCACCCACGATACCGAGTACTGTGCAACGATACTCCAGTAGGTTGAGATCGCTTTATCCATTCACAAGTCATCCAATGGACACACTCAAAATATCGTGCGGACCCTTAGTACAGCAGCCACAGGGCCAACCCGAACCTGTCCGTCCTAGTGGTGCTCAATTTTGCAGGCCATGAAGCTGGACCTAGATGAATTTTTCCACATTGAGAATGACAAGAGTAGAGAGCCAAAGAACTCCACAAGGTAAGGCTTTCGAATGTCTCATCGGCGTCGGCAACCGCCAAGGTCAGCACAGTCTCTTGCGCAAAGTACGGTTCTCCTCGGTGCAGAAAGCATGGCGGGTGCCTCGAGAAGACAATGCAGGACACTGAAGGGAATACGGATGAAGTGAGAACTACAGCATTAATTAGCCCCTCCGTTGCTCGCCACCACCCCCGACACTTGAATGCTACCCCGCCAAACCCACCAGAACCAGGTGAGGTGAGGTACCAGTTGGCTAGCTCTGACGTAACCGCATCCTCCATGCCGGCGACGACTGCATCAAGACGCCACGCCCTCGCATCCAGCTACTGCTCCTCCATTGACGATGCTGAGCAGCGCGTCTGCCTTCTTTCTCGCGTACACCACCAGGACTCGTTCGTTCGCCTCCTCTATTCTCAACCGGACTATCATCCGATTCACGATGTCTCACACTAACCTACATAACCTATAGTCGGCATCACCGTCGGCGCAGCATGTCGACCAACTTCCGTGACCGGGCCATCGCCGAGGTCCAGAAAGCTATTACCGCCGACTATGCCAAAGAATACCAGAGCGCCTTCGATCTCTACATGTCCGGCATGGAGATGTGGATTAAAACCCTCAAGTGGGAGAAAAGCAGGGCACTCAAGACAATCATGCAAGAGAAGATGGCAATGTATCTCGGTCGCGCCGAAAATATCAAACAGTTTCTACAATCCGAGGCCGATAACAACGCCAACCGAGGCAAATCGCGTATGGGAGCAAATGGCGCGGCCACTGGCACAAGCAAGGCAGAACTTCAAGATGACGAAAGCAAGAAACTCAGAAATGCCTTGTCGGGTGCCATCTTGCATGAGAGGCCAAACGTTCGGTGGGAAGACATCGCAGGCTTGGAAAGCGCAAAGGAAACTCTCAAGGAAGCCGTTATATTGCCCATAAAATTCCCCAACTTGTTCCAGGGGAAACGCCAGGCGTGGAAGGGTATTCTGCTCTACGGTCCCCCTGGTACCGGCAAAAGCTATCTCGCCAAGGCTGTGGCAACGGAGGCCAACAGTACATTCTTCAGTGTCAGCAGCTCAGACTTGGTGAGCAAATGGATGGGTGAAAGTGAAAGGTGGGACATTCTTCACATATCCGCGGTGGTACTTTTGCCATACTAACAGTCAGTTTTGTGCAGACTCGTCAAGGCTCTTTTCTCCGTGGCAAGAGAAAACAAGCCGTCGGTAATATTTATAGACGAAATTGACGCCCTCTGCGGTCCCCGTGGCGAAGGTGAATCTGAAGCTTCAAGACGTATCAAGACCGAGATTCTTGTCCAGATGGATGGTGTGGGCAATGACAGCAAAGGCATTCTCGTTCTCGGCGCTACTAACATTCCTTGGCAACTTGATGCAGCCATCCGTCGACGATTCCAAAGACGTGTCCACATTGGTCTTCCAGACCTCAACGGCCGAGCGAGAATGTTCAAACTGGCTGTTGGTGACACTGATACTGCCTTGCAGGCTAGTGATTACACCGTCCTTGCCAACAAATCGGATGGATTTTCTGGAAGTGATATTACCAACGTGGTCCAGCATGCTCTGATGCGTCCTGTCCGCAAGATCCTGCGGGCAACTCACTTCAAGGTTGTATGTTTTGGCCCGAATCATGATGTATCCTCTAGAACATGCTAACAACTATTAGGTTATGAAAGACGGGAAGCAAATGTTGACGCCGTGCTCACCAAGTGACCCAGAAAAGATTGAGATGACTTACAACGGTGTCAATTCAGATGAAATATTGGCGCCTGATGTCGCACTGAAGGACTTCGAGATGGCACTAGAAGATTCACATCCTGCGGTGTCTAAAGAGGATGTTGCGAAGCAAATCAATTGGACCAACCAGTTCGGAAGCGAAGGTGCCTGATTTTGGTTGGGCAGTTTGAGGATGCCGTTCTTCCTCACGGGCTTTACTCGGTGGTTCTCATGGCCAGCGGGAGCGGGTCCGTGGCCAATTTCAAATCTTGACTGCTCAGTGCATGACTGTGGGTGAGAGGTTGTCTAACTTCTCGCAGCGCGGGTTGCGCGTATAGAGCCGGGCCGAGTGCTAACCTTGGCATCCAGAGTTATGTTGTGTAGGCGTGGCTTTTTCTTGTCGCTGAGCGCGAATAGGCGCTCGTTCCAAAGAGGTGGAAAGAAGGAACTGTCTCCAAAAAGGAAGCGACCTATGACTCTCTGTTGATGGCAGTGTTATGGCCGTATCTCGATTGGCGTACTCTAATAGGCTTGTGGCTGGTTTGCGACGTGACTTCGTCATTGATGACCATGCCGATGTCAACCATGTCTCTGAAAATGTTCCCGCAATCTGTCAAGTCAGTTCGCAAGCACATAGCTGTGCAAGAGGCTTGACTGGAGTCCATGTCAACAAGCAGCTGCCCCTGTGCCCTCGTATTGTCTATGTGGATCTAAAAACGGAAGGAAAGAGGGCTCCAGACGAACCTTGAGCTCGCGGCCATGTAGTTGCCACGTGGCAACTTAGTCGAGGTTAACTGATTACACAGAACAGACTGGTTCGGCGCCGAAGCTCTGGCCCTGCGCCCGCTTGTTGAACCAAACCGCAGTCAACTTCTTACACCCTGCATGACAATCGGAAGTATTTACGTTTTATTTTTTCATGGCTGAAACGCGGCCTGTGGAGACACAAGGCGTAGTAGCCAACGCCTCGCCATCTCAGCGCTTTCACTGGTCCTATCCAGCCCTCGGTCTGTCGACAACCAGACGAATTACACTCAGGATCAGTGTATCGCATTGAGCCCCAAATATCGAAAGCGGCGCCAAGTTTCCACTGATGTGAGTCGTGCCGACTGTCCATTCGCCATGGCTATTTTCGCCGCGCAGGGTTCGGACCACGCTGCCAAGAAGAAGTCTAAGTACAACGGGTTCCCAAGTTAAAGAAGGGCTCAGGTCAGCTCTCAGTCCAATCCTCACCTTCCGCCCGAAGGGACAAATTCAAGATGAGCCAGTCTATAGGTCTATCCCACAGTACAGAGCCGAGACAGTGGTGGAAAATGACGAGGTACAACAGTTTTGTCTGCGCACACAGTAAGAAACTCGCCGCCACAAATGACGCGGAGACCCCCAGTAGCGGGCTAGTGTTGCCTTATTAATCGTCTTCTCAAACGGCTTAGATCGGACAGATTGCTTTAACAGTCCCAGATGTCAAGATCAGGCAGCCGCTGGCATTCACCAAGGCTAAGGGATTTTCGGGTGATGCGCCGGATTTTAACCGGCCTACGCGTTGGACTTCAATGCAGAGCAACACAACACACACCAATTGAAATCCCTTAAAACTGGAGAAATGATAAGAGTATAACTGTGAGATATATATAAATCTATGTCATAATCTTCAAGCCATCGTGGCCGCTTACTATTCCGCTGCGGCCGCCCCGAGTCCCGATATGACACTACCATCTCTCGAGCACTCTCAACAACCAGAGAAGGTCTTTTTGAACCAACTATTCCTGCTGAAGTCATCTTCAACTTCTTCTATGACGTTGTCTTGCAGTGACTTGGTGATATCGAGGGTGCCGGCATCTCCACAGTTGACGGAAGAGCGACGATGATTTCGTCCTGAGTCCTCTCATTCTCTTCGATAGCATCAAATCTTCCTGCAGCTTTGGCTGCTTCTGTTTGGATATTCTCCGATTGGATTCTCTAAGAGCTCGGCTTCTGTACTTGAGGTTGTTACGGTGGTCTGCTTCGATGCCTTCCATGCAATCTGTCCGCCGTATAGCCTTGGTATGTAGCCTTGTGAACTCTTTCGACCTTCTGTGTTGTCAGCTAATGATGCGTCACTCGAGCAAATGAAAGTTTCAATTGGTTTGTCGTTACGTTCATCAATCTTACCAAGTCGTATTGCATATGACTCTGTGTAATAGAGATATTGAATCACTCCATCCGCTGCTACATGGTGTATATCGCTTGGATTGAGGCAGTGCCGTGCAAGTAGGCTGACTGCGAATGAAATATCTGGACTTGTTGATATGACTGCGAACAAAATGGATCCAACATTTTGGGGTATAGCTCAATTGACTTCTTTGCCGCTTGTGTCTCTGATTTCAGCTGCTCTTCTAGGCCCATAGCTGTGACTGGCACTTGATATCTAGCTGAATGGAAAACTTGTGTTGTATTTTGTCAATATAAGCATCTTGTGTTGACCAGATTCTTCTGTTCTGCCTATCTCTCAAGATGTGAATTCCACGAAACCACTTTGGTTCGCCCAGCTGCGTCATTTGGTATCGACTTTCAAGCCTTCTATAGCTTCATCGACTATTTCTTGAACGGCTTTTCTGTATGCCCAGATAATGTCATCAACAAAAAAGAATACGTGACAGGACCTTTAGTCATAATGCATGGCTTCTGCGGAACTGGTTGAAAGCCTAACTCTTGGAGGCTCTTTGCCAACTCCTTTTGCCACAACAGTGGTGACCTTCGCAAGCCTTAGAGTGCCTTCTTCAACCGTAGCACTCTGCCGTATTTTCGTAACCTGGTAGCATTTGCATATAGACAACTGCGTCTAGTTCGCAGTTGACAAATGCATTGACAGCATCCATCTGTCTAAAACTACTTATACTAAATAATACCATAGTATACCTAAAATTTAAATATAACTATTAAGCCTATTAGGCAATAGACTTATCTTCTAGATTTAACTTAATTTCTATTTCTATACGAAATTTGTCTTGTATAAGATAATAGCAGCAGTTACTTTGATATAGTACCTCTTAGCCCATAGATACTTCTCATTTAATACGAGGCAATTAGCACCTCTCACATAGATGCTCTCAATGTATTGCGATTCCACAATTGTCTGACACTACGTCTAAGCGATATTCACGTCGAGGACAGTGATCTACCATATCGAGGTACAGGTGAAGAATATGTGACGGTACAAGGGCACGAACAAGGTCGAGTGCGGCTTGGATAAAGCGATTGTTCACAAGGAGAGTAAGAGATTCCGAAGGAAGCGCTGACTCGAGCTGCCTAAGTTCTAAAGTGGGGCTGTTCCCTTACGATCGTCATCTATCCTATCAACATCAGTGAATACAGACCTCTGGCAATATAATACATATTCCCCTGTGTAAATCACACCAAATAACATCACTAAACGTGACAGCTCATCATTGACTAAGAAAATGGCGGGTCAACACTGGTAATATAAGGGAGGATTCAAGTAATCTTTAGGTGCCTTTCCAATGCTGTTCATAACGATATTGGCCTCCTGCTCTACAGCTTCACGGGGATATTTTCGAGCCCTCCTGCGATAGAGTTAGGGGCAGCCTCACACAAGAGGATCCGTATATTGTATGCCCCCTGTCTTGAAGTTTATAAACGATGGCGGTGCAGATGGGGAGCATCGATCTCTAAAGCGGATAACAATCAGTAGTATCAAGAAACAAGTGGGTGTTGGTGTCAGTAAGTCCACAAACAACGCTGGTGCTTATACGCTCATCATAGACATTGTCCTCGGCTTCTTTCTACAGTAATGTAGACGACTTATTTGATTATAGAAAGAATACAAGGTAACTATTATTATGGTATATAGACGCTCCATTTGTGCCCGCAGGTTCTCTGGCGTGGCCGCGTTGTCAGCAGTAATGCTCATGTCAAGAGCCGTCAGGCTCGCTCTGCCTAACCGGACTTGACACCGCCTTGGCTGTCGGCCTTGAATATGATGTCTTCGGCCAATACATGGCCAACTGTAGAGGCTGGCTCCTCTATCTTCGTACTGTGAACAGACTCAGCCTCTATACTGGGTTGTAGTGGCGTCGCATTGTCGTGTTTTGTGTGTTTGCCATGATTGTTGTTGCTTGACCAGCTTTGCAACAGAGGCAAACCTGACAGCTTTAGGATATTATAAGACAGATAATCTTCTATTAAGAAAGAACACAAGGATGGTTGTAATTTTTGTCCTGATTTCAACCCAGGTGCGGCTAGCGGCATTGGCGTTACTAGAGGATGCTGTTCTGACTCTACACTTTCTCATTTATGCTACGCTTAGAATAGAAAAAGGATTTACATGACTTATGCGTATGCTAAAATATTTCCTGGCTATTTCTAACCTCTATTATTACTGGTTTAATTAATATTTCTCTCATCGAAAAGGGTCGTGTACTCCCTCAACATCAAATTGTCCTCAAATTGGTCCGCAAGATATTCCACGGTGGAAGAACTAGGCTCCGACAAAGCGCGGCGGAGATCCACCATGAAGGTTGCCCGTATCCCTCCAGCGATGCGATCAGGGCTCCTATTTTCAAAATGAAGTAGAATGCGACGTGCCGAAGCACTCGATATTGTCACGTTATGAGACTCATGTTAACTAAGCTTCTTGATAAAATCATTATTCTTGTTGTTGCGAGTGCTGCAGACGGAGTCTGCAGCTCTCTTTTTAATACCAAAGAACTTCCTTTCGTCCGAATCTAACTTTCGGCTAAGTTTAGTCATGATAGCCGACGCTATGACATCCAGCAATTACACCAAGCTCTGCGACTTCAGTCTACAGAGGCATTATCCGACAGATATATCGCCATTCCGCAAGGCCATCGATAGAAGGCCCTTTGAAATCGCTTCAGCAAGGCGCCATGAGCGGCTTAGCCTCTGGTAACCATATAAGCAGAGCAGCAGGTACGAATACCAATCTTCATCTTTATTACTATTAAAGACGGCATTCGCAACATATATTAATGCGGTATGCCACAGAATAGTAAAGCTCGAAGACGTGTAATTCAAATGGTAATTAACAATAAGTCGTTTGAGTCGGGTGGTAGAGCGTTCACAAATAGCATTAGGGGTATAAGAACTAGTATTAAAGGTTGTCAAGCACCGGTCTCCGTGTGAGGTGTCGTTGATGAATGGGCGGAATATGTCGAGGACCGCTGCATGAAACCAGAGGCTATATTGATTGATTCAGCACAATGTTGACATGTTCTTTCGTTGTGTGACAACTCACTGCATAACTTGCACATGGTGATGTTGACTATGTTGGTTCGCGGACAATTGGGGAGGTAGGGTATTACTCCAGGCCAGAAGTTCCCGGAATTTGAATTCCGCAAACTCCAGAGAGCCACGTGAGCCCCAGGGAAGCTTGCCCTTGGCATGGTAAACCCAACTTACCTCGCGTACAATAGTCCAAAACCGACAAAGGTATGGGAATGTGTCTCCCATATACACGGGTAATGATGGTACGCTCTCAGTGTCACTGCGGAAAGAACCACAGCGGGATGTATCCAGCATGGCCCTTTTTGGAATCGGAATACGTGGAGGGGAACTTGGACAGACCATTCCTGGCTGATGGTAAAAGAGGGACATGAGCCTTTTGGGAGCGTTAGCTATTGGCATTGCATTTGTCGAGATGGAAAGATACTGACGTTAGCCAGTTGAAGATCCCCCATGCCGCGTACATGTGCGATGTCTTGGCAGCACCAGCGAGATTAGAGTAGCTACTCGTCTCCATTCCGCTGACCTGTCCTTCGGTGTTAAATAAGCCCATCCGGCCGGCCATATCTGCAGCCTCGGTGAGGTATCTTAGAACCACATGATCTCTGCCTTGTCCTAGATAACCTAAGCATAAAAACTCGGTTGCCGCGAGAATCAGTATCGAATCATTGCCTTTATGACGCTCGGCCGTCCAGTGGCTTTCTGCTTCTGTACAGAAACGGATCGCTATTTGGTCCGTTTGCGGATCAATGGCGCTATACATTTGCTACAATATCGGTCAGCCTAGCTGTTGCAATGCGCAAAGGGGCAAATCATACACAAGCCCAATATAATAATGAGTTGACTAGGAGTGGAGTACAGTAGTCGCTGCTTTGCTCTAAAATTAGATGTGACACAAATAATTCGGCATCAAAATGCCCTAACAGAGGGTGGTCAGTCTCAAGATAGAGAGAAATGCATTTGGCTGCCAAATCATCATCTATGTCGACGTTTGTCCAATGACGAATATTTAATTTGCGGAGTCGAGAATCGCACAGTTCATGCGGTTCTTCATATTCATACCTCGCGGTGTCGTTACACAGCTTGGCAGATCGTGGGTCGGGTATCAGACTAGACGGATTAGATCTCTGCTCGTAATACCTGTTCTTTGTCATTGCCAGTGAGACTGCTGCACTCACGTATCCGCATGGAAGTCATGGCCTGGGGATTTGGTTAATCCACGATATGGATCTTTTTGGAACAAGTTCGTATCCCGGCCTGCTGTTCCTGGATAGGCGATGGGATTCTGTATCTGCCACTCCTGTGGCGTAGGCTTGTCATCATCATTAGAAACTGGTACCGCAGTTGAATTGTCTACTTCGGTCTGTCGGCATGATAAGCCCTTCCTTAATGTCGATAGTATTGTCAGTGCGTCCTCTTCGTCCTCTTCGTCCTTCAATATATTGAAGGGCTTCCTTGGTTGGCATTTGTCCAAGAATCCGCAGTACCTCAACGACGAGATCTTTGGACTCTTTCGACGGACCTCCTTCGTCTCTGTATTCGCAGCGCTCGGTTTTACCTTGGCAATTAGAGCACACAGGCCGCTGACCGTCGCACTGTATGGCTTCCTTAGGTTGTGCTTCATAGCTGAAAAAAGGAACGTACCCTTATTTTTCTCCGTCGGCAATCATTGCATGCTACTGAAACGCCGACTCGCGGTTTCTTGGGTTCCAAAGACTCGGACCCGGCACCATGCCCTTGGTCTTGCTCTCTGTCCCTCGGGCTCGAAGGCCTGAGCGGTACATAACGGCGCTCCATTGGCGCTAGCGAGGAAAGGCAATATCACGTACTTCCAGAGTTGTTATGAAAGAATATTGGTGGGTGGCGATATTGTGGAGGTCGAGGTATCGCAGTGACGACGTTGAGCTTCCGGGGGGAAATAAAGATGGGGGAATTTGGAACGGGTTCCGTCAGCCAATGAGAAGCGCCCGATGGCTGACAGGCTCCCAGTACATTTGTAGTAAGTACCCTAGCTATTATTCTTCCCTAGCCCTAATGACTGCTATCTGGCCTGATGTCAGCCTGCTACTAAGTCTGCCTGTCACACAGCACGATTGTATGGAACAGCTTGCACAAAACGAGAAACTCTTGATTTCCTACTGTACATAAAAAAATGGAATGATACGAAACTAAATACTTGTTGTAATACTGCTGCCTGGAAGGCAGCAGTATAGCAATGGCTGTTGCCTTGAATGAGCGACTTGATCTTGACACTGCCTTTGTTCTATCAACAGAGACAACTTTTATCTGGCAAATATTCCATAAATCTCGACGCTTATGGGATCTTGCCTACATTAGAAAATCTTCCTGTCAAGATTGTCAGATGGCAATGATGTGATACCTCTTTTTTATCGCGGTGCTGACTGTTGGGATCACAAGGCAATTGGGGATGCAGTACTGCAACAGGGGTATAATATCAATTCAAGTCTATCTTCTCTATTCAAGGTAGGAAAAAGGGGGAGCGTTGGTAGTCACGATATCTATACATGGTGTCTCCCCCTATTACGGGTCTACACATGACGTCACACGTGATATTAAGTTGTGAATATTGTAACACTGACAATGATAGAGCTGTCACGTTATGAGACTCATTGTTAACTAAGCTTATTTCTTGAATATAAAATTATTGTTGTTGTTTTTCTATCCTTCAGAAGGGTTCATGTCTTTTATCTTTAGTTTAGAAGACTTCCCAGCCACCTGATGAAATCAGGGTGGCTGGCCAACCTCTCAACTATTCAACGCGGCGAGGAGAGAGAGTTTTAGAGGTCATGATTGGGCCAGTAACGTTCCGATTAAACCGGGAATACTCGGAGCATGATATTTAAGACGGAACAGGGAATATATACTATTATAGAGCAGAAGAATATAAAGCGAATAATGGTGGCATACTGGAACACGAATGCCCGAAGTTCAAGGGAAAATGTATTAGGCAATTATTGCCGTGTTTTAGGATAGGTCATCCAGCTAATGTGTCCGAGTCGCCAGCTCGATGTGTGCAGAACAAAACTTTCTATGCCAAACATACACAATGACGACGACTTATGAATCAAAACGTGTTGGTCGCGGATATAGGTATTTAGGTGTATATGGTGCGCCAACTGCACCCAACTCACCTAACCATAATCGATAGACACAAACATCGATTCGCTTTCACAACGCACCTGATCTTGATAGAGCAGTGGACCTAACTTCAGACCCTAGAAACTTCCGTGGAAGGTATTCGCTGCTGCTTTCGCCTAATCCACTGCAATAAACTCCTCAAGAAGGCTATTGTCAAAGTACTCGCAAAGAGTGTCAAGCTTTGCAGCATTGCGATTATTAAGGGCCAAGTCTAGGTCAACGATTAAGCCGATTCCCATTTGTTTGAGGGCTGCGTGGTGGGTGACACTGGAATACATTTGGTCAATCAAACCTCGAGCTTCAGCTGGCTGCACGACACCAAGACGTAGTGCGATTGATAGCAGGCTCTTGGCAATTTTGCCTGAAATACGGAAGCCAATAAATAGATCGGTATAACTATCCAGTCAGAGCGTAAAGTAGGATTGCCACTGTTTGTCCGTAGTATTGTGTAGCGCCCAAATAGCACATGCAACAGAGCAACATGCCAAAGTATAGCACACGAAGCACGCGGAAACGTATGTCGAAACACAATAACGAGGTGTTTCAGCTGATTTAGGGATGCCGTAAGTATATCATTTGAAGAGTGGAAATCCCTCTCAGGGGTTGCCTGAATTCGGTCTCTCGCGAAAGGACGGAAGAGCTAGACAATTGATGCGTGAAACCACATGCTGCTTCTCAGTTAGTATGATTAGTTCATTTGAAGAGTAGAAAGTGTGCCGTAACTGGAATATTATGTTTTGATGTGAACTCTGAACCCCACGAGCTTGGATTAGGCTGATGCCATCAGACCATCGAAGCAGTTTCAGAAATATGCGATTTGCAAACTCAATTGTCACATGGTCAAGCACAGTATTTCGTTCGCCACCATAATAAGCCGATGTCCACTCGCTCGTGATCGCCCAGAACTCATACAGTAGAAAATGCCAGGCTGCTGTCGGCATGAGCATGACGATTAGAGTCATCCTCCCACAGCGGTTCGCCGCGTTGTGAGGAGCCGTCACTCCCAGGAGGACTAGCATTCGGTGGAAAGAGAAGTGCCGGTTCTCCCTCTTGAAACATGAACGAACGCATTCTGTTTATTTGTTAAAATTGGCCCACAAACCGCCTCATTTGGGTCATTTGATGAGCGACTTACGCGGCCAAATTGAATGCTCCCCAGGCTGTACGCGCAGAAGCTTTCTCCCACGACTCGGGATCTTCGATATACTCGATCGGAATGTTATAATTTGCAAGACCGAAAAGGCCCATTCGCTGGGCCATACCAATACCGAGTTTTTGGTAAGAATATCCATCACCACTGCCGTTGTACATACTTCTGAGAGCCAGAAGTTGTGCAGCGGCAATCGTCGGTAAAGAATCCGATGGCTGGTCAAGATGCCACAGATTATCCGGTTCATCGAAGAGCTCGTCACCTATCGAGACAATCTCTGCATCAAAGTTGCAGTAGGCTAGCTATCTTAAACTATTAATTGCGGTCCATTGAGACTACAGTTTTCTTCACTCACACATGCCCAAGATAGGATTGAAGAAACAAGAAGTTCGGAGCAATACCGGACACGTTGGTCGACAAGGTCTGTAAGGAATAGGTCATAGTTAAAGAATCCTAGAGTAATATGGTCAGTCTCCAGGTACAATGACAGCAATGTGGCTGCAAGGTCATTAGTGATTTTTATCCTGCTCCAAAACCTAATATTCAAAAGGCTCAGGCGCGAGTCGTAGTACCTCTCCGAACTTGACGGAGAACTTCCTTCGAGGGGATGTGCTCCTAGAGTCGAAGGCTCAGGGATAAGGAATACTGGGTCTTGAGGGCTAATTCGGTTTCTTTTTTGCGAGAGGGACAGAATAGTTAGTCCAAAAATCAAATCAGGGATATAGTAGTATGTCTTGAATAAGATATTAACTTGCAGGATCTTGGAAGCGGCGCTGGCTGTGAGGTGGGACGCAAGGCTGGATGTAAGGCCAAGGGCAGAAGCATCGAGAGGCGACAGAGTAGGGTAAGCAAAGGCATGCCGTATCATCAATTGAAATTCAATGCTGCCTTGGGTTGGGAGCTTGCCTACAGCCAGCCGCGGCAACGCCTCGTCAAATGAACTGCTATCCTGGGATAACAAGCTATTAAGGTCCACAGTTGTGAGCCTTAGCTTCTGTAGCAAATATAAGGACCTGAGTTCTGGCAATGTCCTTAACATATTCAGCAGCTCCTGCAATTTGCTCTTTTCCTGCTTCAGCGTCTCTATCTCCCTCCTTATAGCCATTGCTGGCGTCTCCTCAAGGCCAGCAGAGACGTAGGTGCATGGTGTGCCGCGTCTCATACACCTCGTACAAGATGGCCTGTTGCCATCACACTAAACCAAAGATAAGCGAAACAAATAGTATCAAGAAAGGACGAATAGCGTCCCGCATGCCCACGGCCGTGGATGTAGGATATGCACGTACTCCCGTCTTCCTAACTCGGCAGGTATTGCAGGCTACGAAGGTTGATCGTCTCCGTTTAAGCCGCTCGCTCTGTGGCGTGTCCGAGGCCTCGTGTGTCCGAGACCCAGAAGGGTTCGGGAGTATGTATTTGTTCGATTTCATTGTGTAGTAATATCGCCAGAGTACGCTGTAACACGAATAACTGCGCTTATAATCAATATATCGGACGGATGACGAGGTATGAACTTCCGACAGGTCTAAGGACCAACGGAATATGGTAGTCAGCGTTTCAGGGGCAGTAGGTGTACTGAAGAGGGAAGATGGAAGATGGTGAACGGGAGATGGAAGAGGGGGGGTTTAGGTCCATGGTTACTACCAGATAATCAAGTAGTATCAATGTCTAGTCGCCTCCCTCCCAATGACGGTCGAGACCAAGGCTGTTGGCTTTTCAAACACGTCAAGATTATGATAAAGTGGGCTTTGCCTGTCCAGACATATGCTCCATGTCGACTAAATGCAGAGAGCTTCGGCGCGGACCAGTCCGATGTGTGTATATTAAATTCATTTCGCGTAAGTTTCCACTCAGCAACCATATGGTCGCAAGCTCGAGGCGAGCCTCGAGCTGGTTCTCCTTTTTTCCTCCTTAGCTTTAGATGAGACAATTGTACGGGCACCCATATGTTGAACAAACAGTGCTCCGCCTCTCACACCAGGGACCAAAGCCAACATCCAAAATCTAGCTACTAGATTCGCCTAGAGCGGTCTTCCGCCTGATGATACCTTTCTCTCTTCCACCAATCGCTTCTGCTCACATACCTGATGATACCTCTGCTTGCAGACGACAAGCTAAGAGTCTCTGCTGCTCTAAGACCGAATGAAAATCGTCGTTCCTAGAATGGTCTTCTCCGTAACCTGCCGCCTGCTTCCTAAATCCTTCCAGGGGGGTAGAGTGTGATGTTTCTGCTGGCTGGTCAATTATTGGAGTGCTTCCCTTTAATGATCTGTGACCTGAATAAATCGCAATTCTCTGCTGTAGCGAGGAGGGGAGTAGTGCTTGTGAAACTGGGATGTATCCCTTATGGGTCTCAACATCAAAGAATGAGTCTACCATGCTGGAATACAATGCTGCAAGAAGACATGATAAATTTAGACTAAATCCAAACGGCTGTGTTATTCCTGTAGTTTATATCAATTAAAGCTAGTGGAAAATGATTTTGGTGACGTTGTAGTGACGAATGTCCCCAACCAATGGGGTGATACTGAGTTTCGGAATTGCTTTCTACATAAGCCGAAACTTTCACTGCAGTGGCGGAGCTAGTGTGATATTATTTCGGCACTAGTACGGAGTGGTTGCATCCAACTAGTGTATAGACTGACATCCCTGTAACTTCATCGTTTATAGGTAAAGACATCTTCAAGAGTACACTAAAGGACGAATTATGTGCTTTCCAGGTACACCGTGTTGTTCTGGGTGTATTGCGTTCTAGTGATGGATGCGCATGTCTTCATCATTCCCTCTGTCCCACCCAACGGCTTGCAAAGCTTCCGAAGAATCGATGCATGGGGTCCGCCCACTTTACCACTCTCCACCCATGGGCGTTTGCGAGAGAAGGCCCTTGAGCCTCGCACTTCGTAGGAACAGGAATGGGGATCCTACTCTTGGCTGTTGTATGGAGCACTTTGTTCTGTGGTCCTATGACAGTCAGGTAAGTGGCATGGGACTGGTAATGAACACGCGTAACGAATTTAGGACGTGCTGTTTACTACTGGTGTTGGCACTTTGTAAATGTCGACCACACTAAAAGTTATACCATGTCATCTAGCAACCCGGACACTATTGCCTCAGAGACCACTGGTGACGGCGGGGGTGTCACTGTTGCAATTGTTCTTGGCATTCACGCCGGTGTATTTGTTATCCTTGTATTACTCTCAAGGTATGAGCAACGCTTGACTCCTGCCCCTCAAACCTCTTGTGATCGACCCCCTGACTATAACCCAATGCAGGCTTCTAGAAGACTTGGAGGCTGGCAAGCGCAAGAGAATAGCTTCAATATTGAGGCTTGATGGTGTAGCACCAAGCCGTGCATATGAACAGGGAAGACCAGAAACTAAGTCTGAGCCACGGTCGTCCTGTTCATTTGACAACGTTATTGTCTGGTAGGTCTCCCGTCTCCAATTCAGATGTGTAGGGTGAAGGAAAGAAAGATAAAGGCCACGCTTAAGACCTAGCCTTGTACGACAACATCACACGTGTCCACTTTGTAAGACACCGTTCTTTAAAGTGTCCCAAAGGAAGGAAACGATTGGGGCAGAGTCTTCGGGTCGTGCGGCCAATTCACCATCCAGATAGCGAGTCTTGCTGCGTTGAAGAAAAGATGCATACGTATTACCAGCGGATATTTTCTACAACTCTATACTAAAAATTAACCACCAAGTTCTATATGTTCTACCTTGGACTCAGCTGTACTATACTATAGAAAGGTTTTTCCTTGTAAGGTCTGTCTGCTGAGACTCAAGCGGCGCTCCACAGCAAACGGAGCACGGGCAACAGCAGTGTCTAGTCCAAAGCTTGGTCCGAGCAGCACTAATGGCGAGCTGCGACTCTACACAGTGAGCTGCGCTCCAGCTTCTCACACTGGCGCATACCACACACAATAGAGACTTGATGGAGATTGGAAGAAATATCCTCGCCAGCTTCGGTTCCTCCAGCCTGTAAACAGGCCCCTTCTCCACATTAACCAGATATAATAACCCTGATACCATCTAATTCTTCTCCAGATCAGCAAGAATCTTCTGACCCTTCTCCTTGGCCGAGGCCAGGTTGCCCCAGGTGTTGGAAATCGATCGTATAGATCGATTCCGAGCCCTGGTCGATCGATATGAATCGATCACTACCTTCAGTCGATCAATATCGATCGTTCACTAACCCAAATCGATCGATCAAACGTAGTCACCGCCATAGCTTTGCTCACAAGTCTCTTTAAGAAACTCATCTTCCTTTGTTTCCTTAAAAGTAATTAACGCCCTCGCTAACCCGAAACTGATGTTACAAAGCTGCTGCCACACTACGCGCGGTGGCCGTGATCCGAGCGACGTGCTTCTCTCTCTGCCTAGCAAGCTGATGATTTTTTTCTTCATTTCTGATTACGAGGAAGATATAGTAAGAGAGTCAACGGCTATGTCGAGGCGCCATTCATTAAAAGAGTTGCTCTTGATGAGATGATGTTGCTAGACTAACTAGTCGTGTCGAACATGTGGCAGAAGTTGTCGCACTTTTTGCGTGCTTAAAAATGGGTGAGAAAAAGTTGTGTATTGATTCAAGTTATAAGGTGCGGGGTCTTATCCCGCAGATGTTTAAAGTACACAGGTGGATTATTAACATGTTGTTTCACGTGGCTCATCAAAGATCATGCAATATTTGCGACACTACTCTAGGGCGCCGATAGGCGATACCAAATTCAATTCAATTCAATTCAATTCAATATATTGCCAATATGAATCGCCTGATATTGTATTGTCACAATATGGGAAACTGCATATTGTATTGTCACAATATCAGAAAATGCGTATTATATGGTATGTATTGCCGTATATTGTTTTATTGTCATATTATTTTCCACACTGAGGCCTCCCCACATCTCATAGTGTAGATTGAAGTCTCCAACCACTATTTGCTCGGCCTGCGGTGCCGACTCAAGCACTCTCCGCAGCAGTGGTAGCAAGCTTTGTCTGTTTTCCACCGTCTGATTGGGGTTGTAGATGTTCTGCAGTTTAATCTCTCTGGCTTCATCCCCTTGTCCCAGGTCTATCGTTACCGTGCAGAGATGCCGATTGTGTGATTCAAATCGCCACTTAGTGTGATCGAGCCGTTTGTTGATGAACATGCAGACCCTTGCTGGGGCCTGGCCTCCACCTTGGGGGTAGCATAGATGGAATAGGTCTTTTGCCGGGTGGTGTGTGGTGTCAATAAAGGGGTTCGCCCACGGCTCTTGGATTGCGAGGATATCCAAGTCCGTTATTTTGGATCCCGTAACAGGGTAGCCATGGCGATATCTCTCGACTTTCTAACGTTATACTGCAGTATTGAGAGTGACTCCGTACGTCTCATGCACGATTGTCGACGTCCATGTTCTCCGCTTGGTATGAGCCGTGTAGTCGTGCTGGATTTGTGTCAAGGGCCTCTAAAGCCCTTCTAGATGGTGTTATAGTTCTTTGGGGCCATCGACTACCCGTGTTGACCGTGATCTCATTTCCACGTTGTCTAGGGAGGCTACATTGCTCCCAGAGTTGACTCTCTTTTGACCTCTCTTTGTCGGCGATCTGCTTCTTCCTTGACGGTTCTGTTGACTGCTACCGGGCGCAAGAGATACTACTCCATCACAAGGCTTGTTTCTGCTGGGTTTCTCGTGGGTACTCACACTCGGGTTCACCTGGCTAATCGCCATATTACTTTGCGGTACCAGGAGATATCTGGGGCGTATGGCGTAGGCAGCTTTGACCTTGGCTATTTCGTCCTTCCTTGTCGCACACTGCTTACTCCATGCCTCGTGACCTCCTCTACAGTTAGCGCACTTCTTGGAAACGCTCTTGTCAGACTTGGTAGG
>NW_011942204.1:2505720-2511322 GCF_000187425.2 Metarhizium robertsii ARSEF 23
CGTCGTGTACGGAGCTGAAGTCTTGGACGTTGTGAATCTTGTTGACAAGGGACAGTGAGCCCATGGCCATGATCTTGACCAGGTCATGGGGAACAGGTTGGTCTTACGCGCGTTCGATGCACAGTAGGGCGTCCCTGAGGTATTTGCCGAGTTGCGTGGCGTTCTCGCGGAATCCGGCGGGCCATGCCACCTCTTGGGGCCACGAGGTCGCCATGATCGTCTGAAAACGCACTGGGCGATGCGTCAGACTACAGGCTATTCAATAACCCGTCGGGGAGGCGTGTACGTGCTGTTTGGGCCAAAAATTTGTTCTCGCTGTTGTGAAAAAGTTTTTTTCTTTCCTCCCCCGAGAAGATAAACTAATCGGGATGTGACCGCATGTAAGTTCAGGGACAGTGCAGCATGCACGGTATGTCCCACCCCTCAGACAGCGATGCCTTTGTGTTTTTGGCCTGGAGCGTTCTATTGCCCTAGCCTGAAACTCGCTATGGTAATTTACGGCGATGCTAATGATAGAATGACGTCAGGCTGACGAACCCGATGTGGACAACATCAATTTCTACTCGTTGGGCTGAGGGCCTGCTTCCTTAGCATATGAAAATTACAAATAAATTTTGCGGTGGGCAGAAGAGAATATTCCCAAGAAAACCTGCCCGTTGGAGGTTACAGCAGACTCGCAATGGTTCCTATAGTTCCTAACCATAGACAATAGTCACGTTATATAAAAGTCTCTTTTTTAAAGATTGCCTCTATATATAGCAACACTTACCGAGATTCGAACCTTACACAGACGAAAATAAATTAGTTCAATTCTAATTAGGATGATGGCTTCGTCCCACTATGGGCTTTACATTTCCTCCCGTCATAGCCGAGTTGAGGTTCTCAACTCTAGCAAAAGCACCGTCCTTTACAGCGTCGAAGTCCAGCCATCCATGCCGCAACTGTACATCTTCCGCCCCTCAACTAAGATGCCTTGTGACCAGCTCATCGCAATAGCCACTTTCCGCAGATTCTTCTCCAATGTTGACATCCAAATGGGCAACGACGAACATCTCAAACTACAACGAAAGAACGTCTTGTCGAGTATTCACATATTCAACGTCGCAGGATTTGAATGGGGCTGGAGGCGGGACGGGGTCATAACGGGTGATTTGAAGCTCATAAATGTGGCCAGCAATCAAACCATTGCAACATTTCATCAGGCCTGTTCGTCATCAAGAAAGATGCTGGGGATATTTGTAGTGTTCGGAACACACCAAACACAAATTATTGATGCGATCATTGTGACAGGCCTGGTCAAGCTTGGTTATCCGCGGCTTGTTCAGAGCGTCGTATGTGGGGCATAGATGGCGCTAGTGACATGGGCCACCCCTGTCGTTACTCCTTCATAAAGTGGCGGTTATGCGCGATCGTGATCTGACTCCCAGGATCCGACCCCGATCCTCCTTGTTGGGGTTGCGGACTTTGGGGCCCAGACGTGGCAGCCACTTGGGCGCAGAGCTGCCGCCTCTGTCCAATGCTTTTCAGACACGGAAAAATAGCTACACATGCTGGAGCTCCTTTGCCCTCAAATTTGTTTCCAACTTACCAGGTAGTTCATGCTGCGCAGAGCATCCTTGCCGTCCAGTACCTTGTCACGCACCTCGAGCGTCTGACATTTTATCTGCTCTACCTTCTTGACATGCATATCAGACAATGCCATCGTTCATATTTTGATTAACTACAATCGGGCCCTTATTCTAGGGAGATCATGCAACATGGAGGAATTGTATGCCACAATGTTGGTCATTTGTTGTGTTTCAACGCGTCGTCCACTCTTGAATGAAAGGGTCCCCAACACCAAGATGATCCAGACACAGTGATGGGGCATAAACGTGAACACCCACTTTTGAAGCACAACCCTGCTAAGACAGACTACTAGACTCGAAGTAGCTTCCTTCGCACCAATTGGTAGCAGCGGGAAGTGTTCCGTAAAACGTTTGAGGACGCAAGCTACCCTGAGACCCTTTATTACTTTTGCTATTACTATTATTAGTTAACTTGATTCAAGGGCTCAGGAGATCCTTATTCAATCTAGCACCAACATTGACCCGTATTGAGAGGTCGTACGTACTAGACCACGAAGACGTCAGGGTCCAACTACAGGCTGCAAAATCACGCAAGTCCACGTCAGTATCGATCTGAGGTCATCGCCGCATAGCAAAGTGTTTCTCGGTATATGTAGGCAATGGGCCAATGAACACTATGAGCTCCAGGAGGCCCTATTGGGTCTGCCGAACATGCAACACAGTCACTTGGCAGAGACGATATCGAGGCACGTGCGTCCAAATTTGTCGAAGATTTTTCGCCCATGCGTCTTGGCAAAGTGGCGGTTATGCTCGTTCACCTCCTCCTGCTGCTCGATCGTGAGCTGACTTCTCGGATCTAACCCGGAGCCGGTGATGTTCGAGTTGTACACTTTAGGCTTGGTAAACGCGGTATCGGACGACGAGCTGCCGCCGTCGCCAGTTTGGATGTTGTTGCTGGTCGAATAGGAGAGTGGTGATAAAGACGTTGTGAAGAACCGCCGAGGGATGATGATAATTGTTGCGCGGAAGATAGTATTGCACACTGTAGGGCACATTTGAGGCTGCGCGGAATTGATGTAACCGTGAATGGTGTATTCTGCGCTTGCGAATATTCGTCCTCTCCCAGCTGAGATCTTGGGTACAGGCTCTGTTTGAATGAAATTTTGTCAAAAGGAGGGCTGCATGGCAGGATTTATGGGGGAAGGTCCACTGCAAGTTGGCAATCTAGAGGTAGATCAAGGTGACCTGAGAAAAATGGTGGACTGATGAGCACCAGTTGTTCGATCTGCATTGCATGTGGGCGGCGCCAAAAGGTGAGGAGATGTCATAGTTTAGGAACGCTCTAGATTCCAAATTATCAGTTGGTGCCTAGATTACCCTTTGGTGAGTTCGTTGGTATCTGGCTAGCCCCAAGCCACTTTGGTCTGGGCACCGTCTGTCTGTCCTTTAGTACATGCAGCCACGTCTTTTTGTCTGTGCAAATATAGCTTCCTCTTTTCTACACTCTTGCATGTATAGTAAAACGGAGCACCCATATAGTAAAAGTTTGTATTCGCACGGATCACTTCTGACACCAGGAACCAAACTTTCGGAATCAAGCTCTACCGTATTCCACACATGGCATGGGGCGACCGACCTCTGTTTGACCACAACGATAAAGTTCGGGACAGCGAACGGCCAGGTGGTGGCGGACGAACCCAGTACGGCGGCGACGGCAACAGCCACAACCAGCACATATACCTCGCATGTCCATGCAGCTGTGCAAAGTGTATCGCGTTACAGCATCCAAATTCAACTGTTAAATTGCTCCTTTACTGCAGGGAAGTGCAACTATTATGACGCACGATTCTTTACAGTACAACAAAGCCACGCTAGTTTTTAATTCTTAAGGTAGTTTGACCTACAGGAGTCGCCAGGGCTGGTAAATTATTTATATAACCTGTTCCCAAGCGGCGGTGCATGCCCATAACGGCTACTTTGGCGCCATGCCGGATCTACCTTTCCACAACTTGGCCTCCTGTGGACTCTCACACTGTGGCCTGCTGAAAGGGTTGCGTGGCGCGTCTCACAAGGTCACGCAAATAGTGCCGACATCTTGTTCTGTAGGTTGCAATGTTAGGTATCAGTCGTGTCCCACTCATCTTACTACGCCTGGGGGCGAAGTCCTTGCTTGTGTCGCACCTCCATAGAACAACGAAAGTTTCCGTCTCAGCGCCGATTTAAAGAACCTTACTAGGGGCTTTTTCAGTCATAATGAACTAGATAGTCATTTCTGTTCGTTTGGAAGGTTTTACTTTCGTTTAGTTACATAATAATTGAACTATTGACGCTGATTGATCCTTCAAGTTTTTTGCTGCTTCAGGTGGCTGGCAAAATGCTGGGCCTGTACTAATAAGTTCTGCAAAATACGATGGGAGACTGCTGTTCAAGAACAGTTCCATCTAGCAGACTGAGCCTTCAGTAAGATTGATGCACCAGTATTTATTGATACGCCATATATCCCTTAAAATCCAATCGGTTATTTGTGTAACAGCTTATTGATGGCTTCGTCGTTGGAGGCTATGACAAATGCATAGGGGTGATCTGTACGAGTTGTAATACGTTGGCTTCGCTTTCTTCCTCAATATTGTTGATTTGATTATGAAGAAAAAGGCCCGACGGTATCGAGCACGTCTGGAATTCATTCATAGTACGTCCTTCCAAGTCCATTTACATCCGTTCCAGGCGAGGCAGAAAGGGCTCCGAGGAAACAGGGCAAGTCTATGACACAACTTGTACATTGGGCGATGTACCTCAGCTTGTACTTTCAACGAATGTCGGTGCCAACAGCAGTCCCAATGACAGCTGCGAAGCAGCAGCGGACATACTAGAGATACGAAACTGTTTGACAAGGCTTTTGACCCTTCAATAATCACCTCCTCCTTCCCCCTCTTCGTCCTCGGATATATTCAGCCGCTAATAATTAACTCGGTTGCGGAATCGTAGCCAGTCCGCTTGATTCACTCTCACTGCTAAGCAGCCCCTGTCAGTCCGGCTACCGGTGTTGGAAATTCTTAACCGATGCTCAAACCAATGTGCCTACGAATTTGTGCCCGTTCAATCTCCCAGTTAGGTCTTATTGCTACCAGTAGTACTAATTGGCCATACAACAGATAAAAGTTGGACCTACAACAGAAACTCTGGAGTTTGTTATAACCCAGGCACGTACTGCCCACGCTTCCCGCAACCTTAACCAAGAAACCCCCCTTTGACACAGCCACAAGGACTTCTAAGGTCTTTTTAATGCCCTTAAGCGTCATGATTGTAGTCTCCTTTCAACAGTCTCACTGCCGCAGGTCATCGGAAAGTCCGTCTTCCTGCCAAGCCTTGTCGAACACTTCTTTGAGCAAGATCTGTTGACGACGTGGCAGAAAGATTGACATACTTTCTAGGGCAAATTTAGCGTCTTTATACGTCAACAAGACAAATTGGATGCGCATTTCTAACCCAGGAGGCATTTGTCTGGCCACTCGCACGACAGGCAGCGCAGCATCCTGACAGAACCCAATGCTAGCATGATCGACGTGGGCAGTATAATGCGCAAACCTCGGCGACCAGGTAGATATGTCTGGGCCAAACATTGAAAGATCGAACATGCCGCCGACATAAACACGATTCATATTTTCACGTTGACATAGGGTAAACAGTATCTTGCTGAGCTCGTCGCCGTCTTCGCTCAGCGTGTTTGCTCGAGAGACACGGCTCCGAGAGCTTGGTCACAAGCAGGACAATCTCCTCGAAGAAATTGACGAGTTACGAAGCTCTAGTATTGGCCTCCAGACCTTGCCGCCAATTGTAGTCGTTGGAGACATAGCTTCAGGCAAAAGGCTCTCGATATAGGGAAGTCTTCCGATGGACCAGGGCAACGAACGATTGGTGGTCGAAAGACAACATGCGACCCCCCCTTCGAGCGGTGCACGGGCCACAACCGGACCCGATCCGGTTGTGGCCCGTGCACCATTCCGACCAACGGGCGACTAATAGGCGGACGGGGC
>NW_011942204.1:2511422-2512929 GCF_000187425.2 Metarhizium robertsii ARSEF 23
CTCTCGCTTCGCGGTAAATGCTTTTGAGACGGGTGATAAGGGGCTATTAGATGCGACATCTGTCCGTCCCTGTTTCCACTTCGATACCACTCCATCCTTTCCCGAACTGCAGGGTCAACATTCTGAGAGAATTGCTGAAACTCTTCATCTGAATCCATATCCGTGTCGCTTTCCTCCCCTCCACTTGACGAATTTGTTGCGCCGTCACTTTCTTCGCCCGAAGACTCTGTTTCAGACCCGTCATTTCCGGACAGGTCGGTTCCGGACTCGCCATTTTTTTCTTCCTCCCCCCTCTTCTTTTTTCCCTCCCTCCTCTTCTTTTTTTCCTCCTCCTCCTTCTCTTCTTCCTCTTTCCTCTTCTCTTCTTCCTCCCTGCTCTTCTTTTCTTCTGCCTCCCCCTTTTCTTTGCTTTTCCGTTCCTTCTCCTCTTGCCCTTTCCTCTTCTTCTCTGCCCTTTCTCTGTCCTTTTCATTTGTTTCATCTGACGTGCCTTCCTTCTCTGAATTCAGGTACTCAAAGACCGATGGAGTTCTGTGAGGAGTGGAGTAAGCTCGTTTGGTAGGTTTTTGGCGAAAGTGCTCCTCTCGTGGCTGAATAACTTTGTCTTCATCAATGCATCCTTGGAGCCAGGCTTCACCCAGAATACAGAGCCCTTTCTGTTTAGCTCCCTTAAATATAGCTGTTTCCCCCCCTTTATTGTCGTCAGATGACAACAGGACATTCCATTTGTCATCCTGTATCTTCCCAGAATTCCCAATTTCCTGGGATAGATAAGCTATGACCCCCTTGTCTTTGAAGAACATCTTAATGTCTTGCTGCTTAAGAGCCTTGTTCGTTTTGCCTTTTTTCCCGTGAACCGAAAACCCGCCTGAGATGGCGATGACAAGGTCTTTTGGGGGCTCCATGTTTGACAAATGCTCTTGACGTGGCGGATAGGCATTGTCCTTGTCGATCGATAGGAGACTACGCAGCCGTTGTACTTATAATACGCGTTTATCTGGTCAGTTCTCGGAAAACAAGACATAATTTAGCCCACGGGTCTAAATTGGTCTGTCTAATACGGAGCGACATTTTTAATTAATGCAATACGAAGGGGGACCAATTAAAGCAGCACCAGTGGAATTAAAGTCTAATTAAGGGATAGCCTGGCCTAAAATCATGGCCCGATCTAAACATAACTTGAAGTCAAACTATGGTCACTCACAGTAGAATATGAACTTCCCTGTGATGCTCGAGCTGTTAGGTCACGCAGCTCTGTACTTGAAGACCGGTGTTTTTTCCGTCGCAGGCGAGCCGACCCTGCGCTTACCGCCGCTTTGCTTACAGAAGTATGTGGTCTTGGGTGAAACTCGGTTTCGCGGTACTCAATTACTCTGTCCTCCATTGCCGCTACGGTTCCTTGACGAATTTTCTTCTCAAATTGGACGTCTCCACACACTTTTTTTGCGTTAGCAACTAAATTCAACCCACGTGAGTGAGCTAGCTACTCACCAGTGACGACCATATT
>NW_011942205.1:0-2776 GCF_000187425.2 Metarhizium robertsii ARSEF 23
TACGGTAGACACTAATTGAGTAGTATATCTGCTGGGTCGAGGAGACTTGCACTGATGATTTGAAGGAGCCATTCGGTTCCAGAAACACATTCTTCACCAGATAATTGTCCAACGCCCTAATGATATTCTGGGCGGGATTTGGTTCGGTAGTCCGCAGGGGTATCCACCATGCGTTTTACTAAGGCTGCCAAGAGCATTGGATACTATTGTGAAGCCGTCTGGTCAAGAGGTCTACGTACCCGGACCTTCTCCGGGTGCCAGCAGTACAGTGACGAAAATATACTTGATCAAGTTGGAGTGTTTCAAGCAAATAATTCAAAGGGATGGGTTTGGCATGATATTTTGGAATGAATGCGGGGAAGAAGCGTTTGTAACAATGGAGGTAATAGATGCAGGATTGGTAGAGGACTTTATTCGAGGCGCAGTCCCTGATTAGGTCCAAAACTCGTGCGTCCTTTACATCGTCGTCTTGCCTCCTAAGTAACAACAGCACTCTCAAGTTAATATTGAACTTAATAGAAGAATATGAACAATGAAGCTAGGAGTTTCCCATCCCGGGGTGCTCTTCGTTATAGCCTACGTGGCCAATACACCATCATCTCTCAAGATCTTCACAACGTCTAACACGCCCTTAGCCTTGCTGTCGGTAACTTTAACATGGCCAGTCGCAAAGGTAGCGCAACGTGTCTCCCCGGTCTTATAGACAGTCTCATCCTCAATCATGACACTCCATCCTGTTTCTTGGAGCTCGAACTGTCCTTTCCCCTCCCCCCTCACCTCTGCATTCACCTCCTCCTCCTTAAGCAAGAGACTGCCAATATCGAAAGAAAACTCGATCATTTTCCCAAGCTGATCTTGTACTACCTCAAGTCCAAAAACATTTTCCAGTCCCTTCGTTCGGAGGCAGTCGGTGAACTCCGTAAAAAAATTACCGTCTATGTTTCCAAAGCTGACTGGCGGACCTTCGCGAAACTCGGAGGGAAATAGAAGGGCATTTCTCATCTCGCCTTCACTCGTATACCTAGCTGCATCTACCGAAAAAATATGACCATAGATTTTGCGTAAATCGATGTCGGAAATGCGAGTAGGTCTAGTCCAGAACCCGAGAGGTTTCGTTATTCTAGTCCCTAACATTATTTGCCCTTCAGGGATCGTCATATGGCGATGTAGGAGTCGCAGCCGGAAATGGCTCTGGGCATTGTACTTTGCAATTATTGCACAGAGTTCTTCAAGTCCATCGGATAGTTGCTCTATTTGAGGAAACGCAGTGTCGGGGGGGAACTGATTGTGACTACCCTGGATTAGCAGCAGGTCTCTTAGCAAACACACCCGAACTAACAGTCTTGCCGAGGCGATCAAAGTCTCCTCAGTCATATTGGCGCTGAATCCTGGGGTGTCTGCCATCTCGATGAAAGGATTCCTGTATGGATCAGGAAGGGGGTTGTCGTGAGTGTTTAGGAGCGCAAAATGGGGCTTTGCAGAAATATACCATGTGTTTGGGCCTTTTGGTTTAGGGATCATGTGATGTTGGCAAGTGATCAGTCCTCGGAAAGCCCCGGTACACGTTACTAACAATTGTGCGGGTCCGCTTGCTACTTTGTGTTGCACCATGGAAACCATGGCAGATGTGATAGGAAGGTAGCACCAACGGAGCCATTCTTGGTGTCTCGCAAAATTTCCGCGACCACCTTTTGCTGGGCGCTGCTCGTGAGGGACGTGCTGCTTGCAAAAGGTAGCGTCGATGAAGCTCACGCCGGGCTCCACTAACCAGTCAGCCCACTATCTGCGCACCCTGCAGCACATTCCGACGTGCCTGCTGACATAAAGAGGAAGAAATCGGGCGCGAATGTGGCGCAAGCTGACGAGACTCTGTTGTTTCAATTCGCTTCTCTGGCACACAGGCTTGGGTTCAGGTCTGCTGCGACGGAACCCGGATCGGAAGATCTCTCCGGCTGCTCAGAACGGCGTGCAAACCTCCGCAATTCCATCTCGATGATATTGAATCTTGCATGACAATGGTGGAAGGTGTCATAGCAAGGGCGGGGTCAGTTCAAATCGACAATACGGAGAATGAATATCTGATAGAGGACGGATGACAAACCTTCGGAGAGAAGTGGGCCACCGGCAGTACGGGATATACTGCATGGTGCCTTCAAAGACAAGAAGCGAACCTGACATCATTGTTCATTCACGATCTACGTACTTGGCTTTTTTTGGAAAAGACATTGGCCTGTCCATTGATACCATCACTGGGGCACAAGATGTGCCGGTACCACCAGTTGAGGGAACCCAGGCGATCGAAAACCGCACGAATAATCATTCAATTCACAGTGAGGGCCATTTACACAAGCAGAAGCCTGGGACGGCGTGAGGCGGGCAATGTGGCGGAAACCGAGTCGCAACTGCATCATCTTGAACAGAGGCGGAATGAGATCGTAAACATTGTCGAGCTTAGGTGGTGAGAGCTAACCTAGCTGAATTACATAAGGTGGGGCGTGGCACTCAGCACTCCCATGCCGCTGTTATCCTGGGGTCCCCTTTTTCTCAACCATCGGGATGGGCATGTCCTGATCGTTTTGTTGATCTCACATGCCCCTAGCGTTGCGCCTTCTCCTATAGCCTCTGGAATGGCTCACCTAACCCGAGAGGAGCTCGAGACTATCGAGCAAAACCCTCTCGACAATTCGCTCAGTGCCGTTTGTGAGGCATTGCGCGACGCTGAACCAAACAGCGAATCGTCTCAATCGGACGACAGCACCGATACGCCAGAACGACC
>NW_011942205.1:2876-7822 GCF_000187425.2 Metarhizium robertsii ARSEF 23
CCGGTCGAACAGCCAGTTAGCCGGGGCAGAACACGGAGAGAACGGGATCAATTACCCCGTGAAAGAACCGGAGGGTACTAGTCTTATCCAGCAAAATCAAGACCTGCCATACGACAACCGCATCTTTCGCGTACTGGCCATCTCTCCAGCGGGACGATGCATCAGCCAGTTCAAATCTGTTGCCGAACTCCTTGAAGGCCTCTGTGATGCCATCAAAGTGCACCGATCACTCTACATGGATGGGAAGATTCTGCACCGAGACATCTCGGAAAACAACATCATCATCACCGACCCGGAAACAGCCAACGGCTTCAGGGGCATGCTCATCGATTTGGACCTTGCCAAGGAAGAAGGCGCGGGCCCGAGCGGGGCCCGCCATCGGACTGGTACGATGGAATTCATGGCGATTGAAGTGCTTCTTGGAATATCGCACACGTATCGTCACGACCTTGAGGCCTTTTTCTATGTCCTCATCTGGCTATGCGCCCGTCGAGGTTGGGCATTAGTTGGACCTTCAAGAAAGGTGGTGACCAAGTCTATCCTTTCGCATTGGTATACTGGAACATATAAGGACATCGCACGAAATAAGCTTGGCGATATGATTAAGGCCGAAGACAAAGGGTTTGGACTGGTGTTGAAGGACTTCCCGTCAGAGTTTGACTGCGTCAAGCCGCTTTGCAGGGAGTTACGGCGAATCCTATTTCCTATATACGACGGTGACCTGTTCACTGGCACACCACAGGAGCCCAAGGTACTATATGACCCAATCATCAAAGCATTTGAAGATGTTTTGGCAGATATTTGGCAAAGAGACAGACAGAGACATGACGGCGACTCGTGAAATAGAATAATTCATATCTCGCCTGCCTGGCTCCTGGTTCATTCGTGAGGGCTTGCTTCGCACCGATGTCGCCAGCGGTTGTTTGACAAATAACACTGTAACGACGGCACGATTAAGGATGCCCAGCCATTCATGGATACTTGGGAGAGACCGTGAATGCACGCTCTGTGCCTCTTACAGGACTAACTAGCTCGATGTGCTACTCGTGCTCCGCTACGGAAGTCGACAACCTGCATCCTGCGGCGTTTTGTTGGCTAACCGGAAAACAGACAGCTTTACAAATAAATTTCGACTCCGTAGAAATATACTATTTGACGGTGCAGAGGGCTACAATAACAAAGAACGGCTAAAATTTTGCCTCATTTGAGTTTCAATCAATAGAAATGACCATGATCTGTAATAGTACTGGCTATTACGACTGGTATTGTACTGTACTGAGTTGCAAGGGCGCCAGGTCGTACCCGGACAGAGCATTTCGGGCGTCGTGCTATCGTCATTGGAAACAAAATTGAAAGTCAGGGCTGAAGCCAGGAACGAATGAGCGCTTTGCCCAAGCGCGATCAAGGCAGAGCATCCTCCAGCAACTGCAGAGTAGTGAAGGTGGAGGCTGGGGCAGCCTGATTTGAAGTGGCACAGGTTCATTGGTTCGTTGGTTGACCACGACGACTTCGTCTTGACCAACATGCAGGTCCTTTTGACAGGGCCAGGTAGCCGAGCGCGTAGAGTGTCGAGAATACGCATTTGGGAAGTTGAGGAAAATTGCCTTTTACGGTAATTGGGAGGTACAGGGCGTAATATGCCCTGAGAGGCCACAAGCGGCCCGTAACCCCGCATGTAATCAAGCAATCCCTGCTCCTGCCCTGCCCTGCCCGCCCCATCCTCCCCCCATGCCCCAACTTTTGAACATGGCTGACCAAACATGATGCTGTCAGCAGCCTCTTCAGATTGCATCTGGCAGATAGAACAGTGCTCCGATGCACGGCTGAGACCAAGTTGAGAGAACTATTTATCTATAAGCCTAGAACTCAAAGGAGGGAAGTTGAGGAGATCGCCTTTCTGGGTAATTGGGAGTCACAATCGACCCTAGTCCCACATGTGATCACGGCCAACCCTTCGTAACTCCCTGCCTTTTATGTACCTAGAATCGGTCTCTTCCTTCAACTTCCCAATCTCGGCTCCTCCAAACAAGCTACTATCCCAGAACCACCCGGCGCTCGACCACCCTAGCTAGCAGTACTAGAATGTCTCCCAACCCGCAACATTGAGGTGGAAAACCCCAGTGAGAAGCTGCCGCCATGTTTTCCAAATGGATAGCTGATTTAAATTTAATGAGTGTAGCATCATGGATTATGATGGTAGAGATGACCGACCTGGCAATATGGGGGCTAGAGGAGACAAATTTCAGTAAGGTCACGTGATTATATCGCGTCATTGACAAATTGTTTCAGTGTGCTCGTCTGAAAACATCATCACCGGCGAGTACGAAATTTTTGAAACAACAGCCATTTACAGAACACAACACTCCTGCTTGTGGCCACAGGTCTCCGTGGATCACCATGCCTCCCCCAGCATTAGTGTGACTATGGGTCAGATGTGGCCCTCCCGACACTTAGCTGCATGTCTTCCCTGTACTTTCCAACTGTGTCGCGTTTTGAGATGTGTATTAGCCATAGTCACTTAGAGATATGTGCTACCCGTTATAATTCTTGTGTATTGCTTTATGACTCCTCTCCTCTTCCCACTGATGAAAAACTTCCTCTATCTTTAATACCATTTGAATACTGCTGCCAAGGCAGCAGCATTACGACTACTGTTGCCACCTGGGTGGCAAAACAACCGCGTAATCAGCTTCAGCCTGGATTTCCGAGGCCTTGTTGGCCTCGGCCATTGACTCTGAATATTTGTCAGTATAGCGGTTCCCAGCAACCTCTGCATTCCCCAACTATACGACGTAGCGATGCCTACCGTGACCCCCACGGTAGGGCTTTTTACGCAAGCTCGGCCATCTTGGCCATCGCTCATAGATTCGCCTGGTTTCCCAGTTCTTTCATGAACATTCCCGCCAGGTCTTTCGATTTAGATCAGCCCAAGGTGCTCTAGAGAAGTGCGCGTCCACTGAGGTCTAGCCCCTGCAGTGGATTTTGCCCGACAAACTGCCCTTAAGTGCGATTTCCTCAACTTCCCTTCTGTAGTTTGCTCGCTTATGGATACTTCTCCCAGCATGGTCTCAGTCGTGCAGGGGGTTACTGTACTGTTCGACCCGTCAGATGCAATGTGAAAAGGCTGCAGACAGCTTTCATCTACTAGGAAGCGTCTCGTGTTGGATCACCGATGTTCAATCATGGTTGCAGTATTGGTTTTGCCAAACAGGTATTGGTACGCGGGATTCAATCCAGACAAAAGCGGTTTAAAAACTCAGCTGTGGACTGAGCCCATGCAAGATCGCTCTCTCGGAATTGCGAATGGAAAATAGCCCCCCCAAATCAACCTACACGCATCAACTGGGATCCATAGAGCTTTCAGCCACGGATTGGAAGCATGAAATGACCTCATTTATTCCACGATGAATAGCATGAGGAGAGTGGTGTCTGATAACCCGCCGCAAACCTAACCCTGATGGAAGCTTCGAAGTGAGCAGGGTAATTCTGGAGTTGTTCCACCCAAAGGGGGTTGAAGTTGCTTCATGAATAGATCATGTTGTCGCAGATCATGCGTGCTTGGATGTAACCTCCATGATGATATGGCTTGCAGAAAATCTGTTGGTTTGCGTATATGAATGAGAATCAGGCTAGCTGACATGGGACTCAATTCAGTGGATGGAGCTTATGCACGAGCGCTCTTCCGCCACGGGAAGTGTGTCCTGGAACCAAACAATGCAATTTAAGATGAACAAAGCTGCACGCGACTTTTGTGGAGTCCCAGTTGCTGTAGCAGGAAAGTGTGGAAACGGCGGGGGGCAGGCCTGGTGCGGGGTGCAAGGTGCAAGTGCCAAGTGCAAAGTGAAAGTCTAAGCCACTTTACGATAACGATCGGCTCTGTATGGTATATCCTAAGCAAGTTACTATGACGGATATTATTTCGATGACTGTCCTAAAAGGACATGGATGAACTCGGCCTATTGGACAGGATGCGAAATGCCCGGCAGAAACGGCTCTAGGACATATGTCGGTTGTGCGATCTGCTAACTCAAGAATTTATCAGTACACTCCTCTTTCTGATATAAACTAATAGCTCTTCTGCAAGCCACACCACGACGCATAGTCTATGTGAACGGACGTACATACACGTCCTGGTCTCAAAGGAGATTTCCGCGAGATTTTGGCTCTGTGTTCCGATCAATATGTGCGAGATCGATTATGCGTGGATGTAACCTCCATGGTGTTGTGGCTTGCAAAAGAGCTGTTGGTCCTCTTCACATTGCTGGGCCGGAGATTAACTCAAAGTCCTCCAGCCGGTGGTTGCAGAAAGTGGTAAGGCGTGGTTGTCTCAGAAAGCAGGCAAGATATCTAACATCTATAAAAAGCCGGCTCAGTTCCTCTCGAATGGATGCTCAACTCTTGAAAAGAGTTAACTCTCCCACAAATAATTAATCTTCCTTTAATCCACGAAACGTTGATAAATTGTCACAATGTCAAGTTTCGCGAACGGAAGGTTTCCCTGGACACGGAAAAAGCAGAGCTCATCCGAGCCACTCCGTCTGATGGACATCCTCAGACCTGACTCTTCTTTAATACGGTTCTCTCAATTCCATGACAAGGCCCTTAGTGCCGACGCATCGACGGCCACTGGTGAGAAGGATACCAGGAGAGCTCGATCGGAGTCGAGCAACGAGGTCTCTTCACGGCAACAACTGCCGTCCTTACACAGCCTCTTCGGGCAACCGTATTCTATTCGTTCGCTTCATTCTGCGTCCGAAAGGGAATCATTATATCTTGCACAGTCACCACTTGACCGGTCCCGAATATTACCTGGCGTTGGAAGCAACAGTACTTCATATTTCCCTCCGACGGCATCACCTCCAGTTTCACAACCTCGAAGGACCTACGATTCACGTCTAGAAGCCCACTCTCTGGCCCGCTGTTACTCTGAACCACGATCTCCAAAA
>NW_011942205.1:7922-9301 GCF_000187425.2 Metarhizium robertsii ARSEF 23
CCAGAGCGACTGTGGAGTAGAAAGAGTTGGCCGAGATTTCCCGTAGGTGATGAACGACACGAGTGACGGAAAGACAGGACGAGACGAGAATGAATGATGAGTGTTGGTTGTCCTGACGCATCGAAGCAAGGAGATGCAACTGCTAATGGCTGAATTAGTCACTCTCATTGCGTTTTCGCCGACGCCTTGATAGCTTGCTTCAGAAGCCCAAGATGGTGGTAGAAATGACAATGTGTAAAGCGTATTTTAATATGAGGCTCGCATCCCACTGACCTGTGCGTGCAGATGCCACCGAGTATCTTAGGCTTGTCCTGTGGCCCGAGTGTTTGTGATTGAGTGGGCAGTGCACATGCATATTGGGAATTTCACTCATGCAGCAATTGGCGTGTTGTGCTCTTCCGAGTCACGGTTATCTGTGACCTCTTGCGTTGTAGTCTCCCCCGCACACAAACAGAAAGTGAGGAATTTGATGTCCTGTCGACGAAGCAGTTTCGGAACTACTTGGCGGCTCGTCTGGGGCTAATAATACCCACACACCATAACGAAAGTAGGCTAGAAAAAAATTGTATTGCTAGGTGCTGACGCTAGACTTGATCTTGCAAACACCACCTAGAGCTCACCCGCGGCACTTCAACTTCGTACAGTAACGAACCTGAAGAGCCTCTTTTGAACGCCATCCAAACCTGTCACTAAACCGTGCATGAATGTCTGCCCATGATAGTTCGCGTTCTTCTTTCAATTTGATGAGAAGCGTATCCTCCTCCTGTGTGAACCTTGCTCTCGCGCTATGTCCTCGCTTGTGACCTCTCTTGGACCCCTGGTGCACTATGTGGCCGTGTTTCATGCACAAGTCCCAGTCGAACTGTAACTGGAACGTTGCTCTGTCGTCCACAATGGTACGCTTCAGACGTACATTCTGCAAGGCCCATTCATCGAACTCCGCTCTTACACCACCGACATCATCGGTTGACGGGGGCGAGGGGAACATGTCCCGTGGTCGATTTTCCCTTGTCGAGGTATCAGGACAGTTCCGTTTACTAGGCGATCTGGGTCTAACAGAGGAGTGGCCGAATTTACGGCGCTTGCGTGAATCCGGTTGAAACCCTTCGTCCTTGGCACGGTCATGATAGTAGTCGTCTTCATTTTCATCGTCTGTTGATGAAGGGCAGTATTCTGTATCGGTCTGTCTATTGACACTGTCTTGCTCATGTGAATCGTTCCTGTCGCGCCACTGCGACTCTTCGCTTAAGGTCGGACGGAATCGCCCGCGAGTAGGGGACGGGCTCGACCTCGCTTCCATATTTTCGTCATCGATCTGCATATGAGTGTTCGGCTCGACCTCGGAGCCATCCAAAGGTTGAGACTGCACCTGAGATGGA
>NW_011942205.1:9401-10774 GCF_000187425.2 Metarhizium robertsii ARSEF 23
CGTGACGACGGTTCTGGTGATGATGACTCCTCTTGCTGGGCAAACAGCCGTCCGCTGCCAGGAGGATTCACTCGGGTGTGCGTTGACGCAGTCCAAAAGTGCTGGTCATGAAGTGAAACATGAGTTGCCATGATGACAGCATAGCAATGTAAATGCCCAAAACTTGCGGATTGATTAATATTCGTCCAAATGAGCACACATGGACGTAAAGAGCTTTATATACTTAGAAAAAGACCCCAAGACTCTCATATCGCCATCTTTGTATGATCGCGTCTCGCTCGCCAGCGACCAGGTCCCGTCACACTGCGATCAACATCCACTATCCCAACCATGCCACCTCTCGCCCTGCTATCTGCCAATCAGGAAGCTGGCGAGCTACGCTCTCTGAAACGCAATTCCGGACTTATTTCTTGTCCGGGTAAAATCGCCGCAAAGTACGCCTAGACAGCCTTGGCTGGGTTCACCCAGTCAGCCTGAACTATCCACCAAAGCGGGCGGAGTGGGCGTGACGATGCATATACGAAGCACGCCGGAAGTTGTTGGGCTAGACCGCGGACAAAGGAGGTCTGAATTTCAAAAGTTCCCGCCTTCTCTACGTACCTGATGGCGTGTTACGCCACCAGAACGCGGCAGCTCGTTCTTAGCTCGTTTCGATCCTTTGGCGAAAGGCGTCTCCATTCTCAAAAGTTCCTGCCTTCCCGCATTCCTGATGACGTGGCATGACACCGCAGCTCAGTTTAGCTCGTCGAGGTGTTGTCAGATAACTTATTGGATAAGCACATGAGGGATTTTTGGTATTGGAGGAGATGCATGCAGCTGGTCGAAGGCGGTCGAGTCCAAGCGTCGTGCCCAAATCAAGGTTGCCCCTGTCTCAGGGTCAGTACGACCGACAACATTGGAGGAAATTGAACGGTTTCAAGCCGTACCTACTGGTGATTCCTGGATTTGCATGGTAAACCACTCAACAATTCGAAGCCATCAAAGAAGGGAAGTATCTGGCCAGGGAAACATCGAGCGATTTTGGCTTCAAGAGCTTAAGAGGGAACGGGGATTGAACGTAATGCACCATTTGGCCCTAAGCACGTCACACCAGCTGGACCCAAGAACGCACCGTGGCGGGGATGCGAAATGAAAGGACCGACTCAGAAAAAGTGTAAAAACTCGGGCATGATAAGACAGGGATACTAACGGGAGCTTGAGGACGAGAAGCGAGAGCGAGAGGTCTGTTGGGAAGGGAGAGAAGTCAAGAGTACATGTCGGGAGAGCGGCGGGAGGTCCAGCCTTTATATACTGGCACATCGTAAGGCGGGGCGTCCACGGGCTGGCGCGCTCATGGCGGCGCCCGCGCCTTGCCCGTTTGGGGATGCCACCAT
>NW_011942205.1:10874-12748 GCF_000187425.2 Metarhizium robertsii ARSEF 23
CATCGGAGGCGTAGATTCTGTCGCCATTGCCTAGAAGCAATCCTGGCGAAAGGTATGCGTGGGCTGGAGTCTTCTCGACTTGCCTCGTTGGCGTGTAATGACGGCTTGTAAATAGTGGTTGTCCGGAAGAAGCTGATGCTGGAGGCTGCTCGCAGTCAGCATCCGCCTCTCCCAGCACAGACATAGGCCCGGGAGAAGGCGAAGCGTGAGCGGTGGCCGTGGTCCTTTCCAAACAAACTGTATCAGCTGATGCTTCTTGACTGTCCTCGGCCCCAGTGGCTTCTCCACAGGTCGACATGCTGGGGCTTTTCTGACAGACAGGCCTCTTACTACCGTGAGAAGCGATGCTTGCTGGGGTTGACCGATTCGACACATGCGTGACCCTTTTCTGCGACTGATCATCATGACTGTCATCCTCCACGTCAGATCCCTCATCGGATGAAATTGAAATGATGTCATCCGTCTCTGCTATCTCATCGTCGGGTACATGACCGCTTGACCGTGACGACGGTTCTGGTGATGAAGACTCCTGTTGCTGGGCGAACAGCCGTTCGCTGCCAGGAGGATTCACTCGGGTGTGCGTTGACGGAGTCCAAAAGTGCTGGTTATGAAGTGAAACATGAGTTGCCATGATGACAGCATAGAAATGTAAATGCCCAAAACTTGCGGATTGATTAATATTCGTCCAAATGCCCACACATGGACGTAAAGAGCTTTATATACTTAAAAAAAGACCCCAAGACTCTCATATCGCCATCTTTGTACGATTGCGTCTTGCTCGCCGGTTACGAGGTCCCATCACACTGCGAACAACATCCACTGTCCCAGCCATGCCACCTCTCGCCTTGTGGTCTGCCAATCAGGAAACTGCCAAGCTACGCTCTCTGAAACGCAAGTCCGGACTTCTTTCTTGTCCGGGTAACATCGCCGCAAAGTACGCCTAGACAGCCTTGGCTGGGTTCACCCAGTCAGCCTGAACTATCCACCAAAGCGGGCGGAGTGGGCATGGCGATGCATATCCGAAGCACGCCGGAAGATGTTAGGCTAGACCGCGGACAAAGGAGGTCTTAATTTCAAAAGTTCCCGCCTTCCCCACGTATCTGATGACGTATCACGCCATCAGCACGCTGCAGCTCGTTCTCGGCTCGTTTTGATCCTTCGGCGAAAGGCGTCTCCATTCTTAGAAGTCCCTGCCTTCCCGCATTCCTGATGACGTGGCATGCCACTGCAACTCGGTTCAGCTCGTCGAGGTGTTGTCAGATAACTTCTTGGGGAGGTGCATGAGGCATTTTTGCTATTGGAGGAGATGCATGCAGCCGATCGAAGGCGGTCGAGTCCAAGCGTCGTGCCCCAAATGAAGGTTGCCCCTGTCTTAGGGTCAGTATGACTGAGAACATTGGAGTTGACCGTTTTCCAGCCAAACCTACTGATGATTCCTTGGTTTGTAGAGCAAACCACTCAATAATTCGAGGCCATCAAACAAGGAAAATATCTGGCCAGGCATACATCAAGCGATTTTGGCTTCAAGGAGAGCTTGAGAGGGGGACTGGATGAAACTTGGTGCACCAATTGGCCCTAGCACAGCGCACCAGCCAGGCCCAAAAAAGCACCGTGGCGCGGAAGCAAAATGAAAGGGCCGATTCAAACCAAGTGTAAAAACTCGGGCACGATAAGACAGGGATACCAACGGGAGCTTGAGAACGAGAAGCGAGAGCGAGAGGTCTGTTGGGAAGGGAGAGAAGTCAAGAGTACATGTCGAGCGAGAGCGGTGGGAGGTCCGGCCTTTATATACTGGCGCATCGTAAGGTGGGGCGTCCACGGGCTGGCGCGCATATGGCGGCAAGCGCACCATGCCCGTTTGGGGATGCCACCAT
>NW_011942206.1:0-1439 GCF_000187425.2 Metarhizium robertsii ARSEF 23
TTGAATTTGATTTGAGTTCACTTCGGTAGATTTGGATTTATTTGGATAATTTGAATAGCCCCACTTTTCTCCCACGACGAGATGCACCGCGCCGCTCCTACAATATCTGCCTGCAGCCGTCTTCTTGACGGCGTGATCATCTGTCCTGTAAGACTAAATATCCGTTCTGGTTCAGAAGACATCGCTGGAATTGAGAAGAGATCAATCGCCATTCGCGATAAGTTCGGATATTGTCGTCGCCGGAGGAGCCAGTACTGAATCGGGTTATCGACCAGGCAGTCACCAGGGTCTGGGGTGGATAACCACTCGGCATACTCATCTCGTGTAGATGGTGTCGCTGGTGCGCGCTGAGTGCTGAGCTTCCTGACCGACGCCATGAATTCGTCCAAGTCGGTTGTTTTTCTCGCGGCCATGGGTGGTTCCGAAGCCGCATCCTGCTCGATGGGCAACCCTCTATATTCTTCCCACAGTTCTCGCACAGCTGCTTTACCTCTCTCCAACCATTCAGGATGATCAGCCCATTGAGATTCGATGGCGGGCCAACGAAAGGCAGGATGAAGGACAAGGGCGGCAAGGTAAACCGGGCTGTCGTCAGTGAGTGCATAGTACTTATCCAGCTTCATCCAGCCGAGGTTGCAACCAACTCGCAAGTAAGGCTCTTCATCGTGTTCATGTTGCATCTTAGACTCCTCCAGATGCTTCAGAAGCCATTCCATCGTCAGCAGAACCTCCCAGATCGCCCCATATTTGCCCTCCTCAGGTCTGCCTTCTAGCCGCTTCGTGGCTATCTTCAGTGGCTTCAATATGGCCAGGTATTCCGCAATCACTGCCCAGTCTTCACTGGTCATCTTATCGTCAACAATTGCAGGCTTCTTCCGACTTCTCTTTGGCATCGGCCTTGTCCCATTTGCAGTCCTCGCGGCGACGTACTGACCCCACTCCGTAACCTCTGCCTGGATAAGAGAGTCGAGAGGATTCCGAAGCTGATAGCCTCGCTCCATCATCGCCTCAGACGAGTTCCATCGCGTTGCATTGTCCGTAATCACATCGTAGGTTGTTTTGTCTTCAATGCCCAGCGCCGTATTTTCAATGCTTTGAAGCTTGTGGAGTTTTTCAATGCGTTGGCCAGATCGTTGAACCCAATGCACAATGTTATGCAGTTTACCAATCGGGCCTTTGGCCCTCCACAACTTCATCTCGTCTTGGAGCTCCTTGTCGGCTCGGCAATCCTCCTCGAAGGCGTCAGCATCCGTCCCAAATAAGATGGATCGCGCGACAAGGTTAATGACGTGCCCACAGCATCGTAACCGGCGGTGCTGCTTGTTGAAGCCAAGCTCGCAAGCAAGTTCATCGAGACACGTGTCGTTGCTCTCTGCGTTGTCTGTGACAAAATACCCGACGCGGCCGTCGAGGTTGTATTCGTGGATGATTTCACTAAC
>NW_011942206.1:1539-1701 GCF_000187425.2 Metarhizium robertsii ARSEF 23
TGGCGCGTCTAGCTAGGACGAGCCGTCACACGCGTCGCTTGGCTGTCTGGGGTCTTCAGAGGTACTGTCATATTAACTTGCATGGTATGTAACCACCTACTAATTGTTGAACATGAAACAGCATCACGTGCAGGGTCCAGCCTGCGCCTTCCATAAATAGCG
>NW_011942206.1:1796-2606 GCF_000187425.2 Metarhizium robertsii ARSEF 23
CAACATTAATTACTAATTCACCGCCCAAATCCCATTAACACCTCGTGCTAGAGACAGCAGACGCCGCTTCAGCTGCCGTAGATAGGATCCTGAACACTTGGGGAATAAGCTCCAAGCTAGCCCGCTGTGAAGAATGATAGAGCACGAGAAACCGTAGCGAAGGAAGACAAAACACAGACTGTAAGAGCAGAAACTGGATGAAAGGCTTATGGGCCTAATGAGACAAGGGCCAAGTTTCAGAATGTACACATGCCATAGGTTTATAGTTGCCCTTTTGGGATTCTCCACCGGGCGTTAATAAAAATGAATGAATGAATGAATATAGACGAATGTTAGTGTATACTTGTTCTGTCCCGTGACTGAGACCAAAAAACAACGAACCGTCTCGCACCATCCGCAGCCCTGACCATGCCCGGCTCAGGAGCCTTTCCGTTGCCAGCTGCGCGTTCCATTGCCAGGAACTCTCTCAGGGCTTGGCTTTTGCCAGTAGATATATATACTGGGCCCAAAATTGAACCTACCAGCTTGCAACCTTTTGATTTCACAGGTTCTACACCCTTTGCTCGCCGTTCTCATATGTACTCATTTGAAGATTCCGCAGCGGCTTCTCCGTCCACCCCCCCGGCCATCAGAGCGGTCAATCAGCTCCGCCTCGACCAAACATGCACCAGTCAGATTTCCGAATTACGATGCTTGGGGGCCTGATAAATTCAGGCGGTTCCCCGGTTTCACGATAGGCCACGATCCTTCTCGTGAGCGGACCTGGTGGTGGCAGTTTGGATGTCAGAATTGTTGAACGTCACAGCGGAA
>NW_011942206.1:2706-4060 GCF_000187425.2 Metarhizium robertsii ARSEF 23
AAGCGTGCCAGGTCCAAAGGTGCGCTTCTGACATTGAGAAGCCTGGCCTCCTGTCCTTCCTCGGCAGAGCGATCTAGTCCGAAGAGTACCAATGGAGATGCTGACCTATCGCCTCCTGACGAGAGATCTGGAACCCAACCTTCATCACCAGAGAAGCTACGACAACAACACACAGCCAGGATTTTGTTCAGTGAATCACCCAGTCGGCCGCACATAGTGCTTGGAACGCCTATTTCGTCAACTCAACGAAGCTCGCACCTTTGCAGGCCTCTGGCTCCGTCGCCGCATTTGCAGCCAACGAACAATCCAAGCTCCACGAATTCTGACCCGTCTACTTGCCGAAGCAGCGCGACTAGTTTTGACCACACTTATCCGACTGTGAAGTTCCACAGGGGCGGGAAGGACTCGCAAGACGATTCCGCCAGGGCCGAGGCGAGGGCAAAACAGGCTGTTATCCACCGCGACCATCGTTCACGACGCCGTGCAGGGGAGGCTGTGTCACAAACTCCCACATTATCTCAACTCGGCACTTCTGAAGGTTGCGATGGTCATGGAAAAGGTATCCTTGTGCTGTGGTCGCGGTACTTTGTCTAAGCTAACCATGGAACGTAGATCGGAGTCAAGGTCGACAGCAGCCGAATGAGCTTTTAGGCCGGGATGAGCTAACCGAGGAAGGGGATGATAGGGAACAGTTCTCTGAATCTGATATTGACGTTGAGGACTATTTCAACCTGCTGCTTTCACCTGCTCGGCCACGAAGATTCCTCAAAAAACTGGGGGTAGAGTCTGATTCCGAGCTGGGGGACGAAGATGAGGGCGGCAGCGACGATGGCGTGGATGAGAGCCCTCTTCGCCGTCGCTCACGACAGCCTGCCGCGCAGTCAAGGCGTGGTCTCCGTGGTCCTGCCCCTGGTACAGGAGGGCGGCCACGAAAGTCTCGAAGGCAAACTCGGTCGTACATGCCGCCACGACGTATTCGGAGTCCGTTGATAATTCCACCTGAACAATCAGCTGTTTTTCATGCACAAGATCCGGTTTGGAATGGCGACCTTGACGCTCCCGCATTGACTGACCGTGAGGCCACCCTCCGCGAGTTCTGGACCATGCTGGACAATGATCAGATGGAATACTGCAGGAGATGCCAAGAGAGTTGGTTTCAGATGAAGATCGATAGCGACGGCATCTGTGGGCGTTGCTATCGAAAAGACGCGAAACGACGCACCGGCGAGCCGTATTTCTTCTCTGCGGATAATCAGCTCGACTTTGGCCCTGTGCCGGCGCGATTGCCCCAGCTTACACCTACCGAGGAGTCGTTGATTGCTCGTGTTCACGTCCACGTGAACATTATGCTTGT
>NW_011942206.1:4160-5421 GCF_000187425.2 Metarhizium robertsii ARSEF 23
CATAGTACGCATAGTACAACATCGCTACTATACAAAAGTGGCGCTCTGCTGGTCATTCGCTTTTCCTCACGATCACAATAGAAGACACCAAAAGCCTCAATTCACGACCATTGTTTCAATGACTCAAGTGAATGCCTAAGCTAAGCGCCAGAGACCGGTGCTGGCTTCTAGGAGAGCTCTATCAACTGTAAAAGAGGTCTCAATTGACTAGCTACATAGGTTGAGCCATGGACCAGCTGCACTGTTCAATCGATCCATAGCTGCCACACAGTGCTATTAAGCTTTTGCGCAGGCGGGCTTCGGTCCATGGGCGGCGATGCATTCTTGCTGATTTGCAAAGCCAAACTCATCTGCTGCGTTCTGCAGTGCCCCGGGTGGGTTCATGTCTGGCCTGAATAAATCGCAGAAAACTTGCGTCCCACAAACTTTCTCCAGACTTTCACGAGAAGTCCTTTCTTTTCCTGCTTCCTTCCGACAGTCCCTAAGATTTTTGGGAGTAGGGAGCCAGGGAAACTTTGCTGCATTGGCCGCGTTGGTGTTGTTAGAGCCAGGTAAAGTCGGGGTTACACAATCAACCCGCTTGGAGACTGCATTTCTACCATTTGGTAGGGCAACGATTAATGCAGTGGTGAAAATAAAGCCAATAACGCACTTCATTGCTGTTGGTTTGAGGCCTAAAAGGGCTTTAGTATAAAGTGGAGAGAAGTGAACGCATGAGCACAGTAATAGTAGACAGTGGCAAGAAGATAGGACTCACCTTACAAATATTTCAATACAGAGTCAGATATAGCTAATAGAAGAGAGCGTGCATCCCTCCCGACAGTAGTCCTTCTGAGCTAGACTTTTCACGCAGAGAGGTATATATATGTGTGTTTTGATACCAGCGTACACCAAGGTAGTGTTTCGTTATGACTCGCATTTGTCACCAATTGGAATTTAGTGCGGATCATATCATGCAAAACAGTACATAATTGAGTCAATATCTGTCCACTTGTGAGTAATTTTCTCGCAAGAGATAGGTGGGACTGACCTGCTTTGGTGGCAGCGCTACGTTAGAAATTATAACCTTATTTTACTTGCATAGCTGCCATGACTCATCTTAATACGACTAACGTCATGAGCTAGTTTTGACGCGTGGTACTTACTAGTCTGGCGATGTAAGAAATATACTCGCGATATTACACAAAAAACGAGGGGTCATCATCCTGTGGGCATAAGTGACTGGCCATTGCCACGCTCAGAGGGGAGGGGTGCATGATTC
>NW_011942206.1:5521-11041 GCF_000187425.2 Metarhizium robertsii ARSEF 23
CGACCAGAGCTCAGAATCGATCTGTACGATCGATTTCCAAGCCTGGGCTGTACTCCCTGAAATTGGTCTCGTTGATCTCCTCTGGGGCCGGATGTGACGACGTAAAGTCCTCATCTGGGTCCACAACAGCATCTGCTTGCATCTCCACGTCCTCGTAGTCCGTTTCTCCGTTCAGAGCCTCGTCGATGGCATGATCAATGTGCTCATCCTCATCCTGGTCATCGCCATCAGCTGCGACAATGGCAGCAAAATTCTCCCGTTTTGACCCGTAAAGCAGATCCCGGACGGAGAGGTTGATCACATGCGGGCCACACCGAATTCTTCGCTCTTCAGAAGAGAAGTTGTGTTCAAACGCAAGCTCTTCCATGCAGGTGTCGTTGTTGGTAGCATTGTCGAGTGTGAAATACCCAAGTTTGTCGGGGTCGTTGATCTGCCAAAATGCGAGCGTATCAGCGACCTCATCTGCAAGCGATGCACCATTGTGTCTACCCGAGAGAGGTCGAAACCCAAGAAGTATTCGGTGCTGAACAAAGCTGCGGTCGATAAATTGGGCGTTGATCCCCAAGAATGAAGTGTACGTTTTTGAGGTCCAACCGTCGAAGGAAAAATGGATTTGTGATCGAGCGCAGTTCAATATTTCAGTAACCGGCCCTACAGCGCCCCTATACTCAGACTCGAGCATGCGAAAAAGAGTTTTCGCAGAGGGGATATGAGCGACATCAAGAAGCGGGTTGCCATAGAGAAGGATTCGCTGAAACCGTTCGGTGTTGACAATGTCGAAAGGCAGATTGTGGTAAGTAACCCAATCGAGGAGGAGAATCCGAAGTCCTTTACTGCTGAATCTTCCACGCAACCATAGATATCAGAAGTCTGGAAAACTGAACAGTGAAATTTTGGAGCTATGATACATGACACCAGCCGTTCTAGGGGAGGCACAACATTAAGAATAATGTCAAATTGCCACAAAAAGTTGAGCTAATGAAATCCGTCTCTTATAACGCGACCGAAATACTTGGCATGGACGTGAAAATTGGTCCTCAGGTCACCTGCGTGACTTGATGGATCTTTATGGATGAACGCTGGGGCTGTATCAGATTTTCACCTCAGGCTGTTTTAATTCAGGGATCCAAAATCAGCAACAAGGGGCTTTGGGAGCCAGTAGCGCGCCTTCTCGGCATAAATAATACTGCACGCTACAAAATAACGAGACGTACATGTATTGTGTGTGTTGATAGTAAGGTAGTTATAGGATTCCGTCCCGCACTTGTTCTGAGCATGTATGTGACCCAGCCAAGGAGTGACATGGACACACCACCAAGGACCTGTAAAAGCCCATTCCGCGGCTAGAGTGAGTGAGTGAGTGAGTGTATTTTCCGTCCAGCGGCCATTGGCTGCTCAGGTCCCCTACGCGGGGCACAGGACGTGCTAGGCTAGTGTTATTTACAAAATTTGTTGTGTCGCGAACCACACATAAGATATAAACAGAGCACTATCTAACATTGCGACAGCTCGAAGGCGCTTACAAGCAAATCTGTTCCCGTCAGCGGGATGTTCAGATGTTACGACACAGATTGAAGAATTTCGCGCGGGCTGCTATAGCAGTCATAGATGGCATGCGCGCGGACAAAAGGTGCCTGAGGCCACCTCCCGCCTAACGCTGCCAGAAAGAGAAAATTAGACAAAGGGAAAGGGAAGCACGATAGTGCTGTAGGTCAGGTCTCGTTACAGACGTGGGCAAATCTTCTCAAAGAAGGAACTACTTTGGGCTAGTTTGACAAACTTTTCAAAGTCTCTGCCTATCGCGCGGTCGATCGCTACTACCGGCGAGGGTGCCAGCCTCATCCGGTGACGTGGATCGACCTTTCTGCAGTAGAAGAGATGTGTCGGGGACTTGCGCCAGCTGGAGGAACATGTCAGCTTTGCGTCGTCATGGCCAAACCTTTCGTGGTAGTCGGCAAAATCACGGTGGTTTCTGGCAGCAAGGAGGTGATGAAGCACTGGCCGGGGGAGGTCAAGCTCTGGAGGGCAGCAGTTTGGGAAGTCTAGGTTTAGAGAGCGGTACTTGTCAGGAGCAGTTTCGTTCCACCAGGCGCGAGCTACGTCTTTGCACTGCCGTTTCGCGCCTCTACGCAGGAAGGCCAGGGTTGGGGCTGCATTCATGGGTTCTGGATGCGTACATCCTACCTTCGCGAGCACATCAGCTTGCTCGTTCCCTGCAATGTTGCTGTGTCCGGGTATCCAGCGGATGTCTGTCTGTCTGTGTCTCTTTGCAAGGGCTTGGAAGGCGAGAAAGACCCCCTGCGATGAGTCAGAAGGTTGTCCTCGCAGGCATCCGGCGGCTGCGATGTTGTCAAGGCACACGACTATCTTTTGCGAGGCGGATTGCGGCAGTCTGAGTGCAGCTTTCAGCCCATCCAGTGCTCCTCTGACCTCGGCGTCGAACACCTCAGCGGGGCCAAGGCGTCCCGCGCCCTGGCGTAGGGAACGTCCGTTCTGGTGAATAGTGAAGCCATATCCAGCGGCACCTTTCTCGGAAAGAGAGCCGTCTGAATACACAATGACGGTGAGGGGCGAGACAGATTCAAGCCATGCGTTAAACCCCTCCGCGGCCTCTTTTTTTGCTGCGGTTTGAAGAGGCGGCAGTGGCTCACTGGCGTACTTGCGTGGGAGAAGGACTGGGCGCTGGCATCGAGGTAGCAGGTTGTCTGTCCTCCTTAGTCTAGTTGGAAACGGCTTTTCAGGTAGCTGGTACTTCAACTTGATGCCCTTGACGATGGGCAGTGGCTCTGCCTCGATCGTGCGCTTCACCAGAGGGTGTGCAGGGTCCAAAGACTTTATGCGTGCCGAGAATCTGATTCGTCTCGCTTCAAGAAGCTGGCAGCCGGCGGTATGCCGCTTTCTCGGTGCATGACATCGACTGGCGTCGTTCTCCAAGTCGGCAGAATGGCTCGGATGGCTTGTTTCAGGACTTTATTCATTCTGTTCAGTAGGTATTTGACCCTGGAGGATCTGGGCTTTTGCGGCTGTCGCCAACGCGACCTTTGTCTCTGTATTTCACGTCTCGGCAGCTACTTATGTTCTATCACACAAGCTGCCTTGTTATCTTGTGTTCTAAAATGTAAAAAAGGGTCGGATAAAACTGCCTCTATTGAAACTGTACCTGTCTACGGAGTATATCGACAACAGACTGGATTGTTCTCTAACGAATATCCAAAACTAAAAGACAGAAGAAAAGGAGAGCTCGCCGCTTATTAGCGGGTCCCGCCACTGGCAGCTGTTGATAGAGAGAGTGCAGCCGAGGTATCATCAGTCCTAGCCCGTTACATGGCCAGTCTGATGCAAATTCGCCCTGATATGCACCACCTTCGCCCCCTCCCGGGTCTTCTCCGATACTAAGGAATCAGAGCCCTTAATAGTTTAGCGTCTGGCCGTTTGTCCCGATTGTTGTTCCATTTGTTGGTCTCTGACATGGTTCACCCACACCTTTGGGCTGCTCAGGCTGTTCAGACTGTTCAGACTGTTCAGTCTGTTGCTTTCTTGGCTGACAGGTTCCTTTTTGCCCAAAGTTATTCGTCGGAGTATCCACATTTGGTTTACACCACAATCCGTCACCACAAGGCGTAAGCTCCGTCAGACATGGTTCACCAACGCCTTTGGCCTGTTGATTGATGGCTGGTACGGCTATGGCCAGTGCGGTGCAGGCAGTAAAAAGAATGCTGAAATGCTTCATTTCGTCGAGCTGAGTCGTTGGAAGAGGTCTCAGGTGCCGAAATAATGTTTGTAATAAATAAGGTAAAAGTAATGGATGATAAGCTTGTCGGTCTGAGCGGTTCACTGAATATAAATACTTTGAGTTGAGGGGCATACTAAGTCCCCGTTTGCATACACAACAGAGTCGCAGCCCCACAACTTAAGGCATAACTACTTCTCAAACGCAAAAGCCTTCTATGCATAGCCGCACTTCCTTCCGGAACATTCTCCCCACTTTTAATAGTTTATGCGCATAATACTCGTCCAGTATTTTAGTTTATGCGCATAATACTCGTCTATCATTCTAATTTCCCCTACTTTTAACACTTCATGCACATGATAATCGTCGACCTTTTTGTTTTTATTTTAACTATTTTAAGTAGCTTGTTAGTTATTGGTATTTGGCTTGTATGTGGATTTATATTTAAAATTATAATGCCGGGGTGAGACTTGCTATTTATCCAGTTCGAATACACGTTAAGAACTATGTTGCTAAAAGAAATAGTGCAAAATGCCTTCTCATTATGCAAGGACATGCCAGTGTGCTAGGTATGCACAAATCTAACTGACTCGTACTGCAGCATTCCACGCAACAAGAATATAACGGGCTAAGCCCGAGAATGGCTCGGCTTCGCTCTCGCTTGTTAACGACTAGCTGCAAATGGTGGGACCCGCCAGCGGCGAGCTCAGGAGCTCTCCTTTTCTTCTTCTTTCCTCTCTTTCCTCTTCAGCTTTAAATACTCGTTAGAATCATCTAGTCAGTCGTCAATAGTACTCAATACTCGCTAGACTGTTACAGCCGCTGGCAATCTAGCATGTTGACGGGTCCCGCCATTTGCAGCTTGTCGGTAACAGGCGAGAGCGAAGCCGGGCCATTCTCGGGCCTGGCCCGTTATATTCTTGTTGCGTGGAATGCTGCAGTACGAGTCAGTTAGATCTTTGATGAGCCCACGTGAAACAACATGTTAATAATTCACCTATGTAACTAACTACTTTACAACACAACTTTGTCTTACTCGTGCACGCCCCCGCTTTTTAGGCCTCTTTAAGAGTGCAGCGAAGTGTCAGAATTTCTGACACTTCGCTGCACCCGGTCGTGTAGGTTCAGTGTGTTTACTGGATCTAAATACAAAACCTCATATGCTTACTAAGCCACAATGCGCATAAGGCGGGTGCCCATGTATCAGTCGCCTGAGCATAATTAGATTCCAGTTTATAATAGTAGGTAGGGCAGTGCAAGGTAGTCGCCGGATACGCCCATTGCCAAGCTCTATCTCGTCATAACCCACACCTCGTGTGACTCGTAAAATAGCAAAAAAAACATGGAATCCAAGCAAGAAGACCAGATTTAGAAACTTGGACACAACTAACAACACGAGTACCATAACCTTGTCATCCTTATGTGGGCGAATGCATGATTCTGCATTAAGACGATTCATGAATTATAATACGCATCGGCATATTTTCAGGTCTTGTATGGCTAAGCTATACACTAGTGCCAGGCTCCAGCACCCGATTAAATGGCTCTTCGTAACTGTGACCTATTCTTACATCGTACTCGATCTATTATCAGGCCATAAATACTAGCCTCATATACGTGCGGGCAACTTCCGGGCCTGGGATCTCAGCGCCAGACCCAGTCCGATTTGTGGAAACGAGGGACCTGAGGCCGGTGCCCCCCCGCAGCTAGGATGCCAGCGCAAGCTCTCTTTACATCTTTATCTTCCCGATCTCATCGTTCCTTTGAGTGTTGTGAAGCCATATCCCATC
>NW_011942206.1:11141-12236 GCF_000187425.2 Metarhizium robertsii ARSEF 23
TCCTAAAACAGGGGGGCAACTTGTAGATAAGGCGAGCATATACTTAATCCTGCCAAGGGCTTTGGGGTGAAGCGCCAAACATGCGGATTTGCCATATTCTCACCGCCGCAGACGAAGGCCCGGAGTTGACAGGCTTGTTCCTATTACCGATGCGTCTAATCGAACCCAGGTCCTTGAGTATGCTGGAATAGAAAGATTTGGCTCTCACGTGTGGGAGTTGAGGGGGGGTAGGGCAGTTTCACGATACTTTCCGGTTCTAAATTAGATGACTTCTACTGCTGCAATCATGTCGAGCAATTACAATTGTTACAGAATGCTGACCGTCAGATAAGAACGGGTGGCGATGAAATGGGGCGAATTAACAAATATTGCTCTTTCTTACCTGAAATTTGTGTGTGACTCGCCTTGTTTCTTTTAAGTATTTGCGGCATCAACATACCTGCTGTCACTGACTTGTGCTAAGAAGCTCCTCGGTTTCATGTTGCGTTTGTTGTCGTATTTGTGTCGACCTCGCATTTCCAACAACGTTCACTCGCTTCGCCCACCAATTCTCCAATACTCAGCAGAGACTGGCTCCACACCAATGCATGAGTAGTACCTTGGAGGAAGGAGCAAAACCTACTCCCGAATAACTCCTGAAATCCCTGACAAATGTGCAACTCTGCATTTTGACCGGACCACGAAGTATAGTCTGGCGTGTTCCTATCATAATCTGGAGACTGGAGCTGTCCACTGACAAGGCTGGTTTCCACCGCAACGTACTTCTCCCAGTCCATTTTGAGGACGTAAACCCTCACGAAACACAACCCAGGACGCACCACGAATCAACCACTACTAAGAAGCGAATACTTGTTTCTTATCGGCGACACTGGCGCAGGGTCAAGTCAACAACACCCAGAGCTGGCCACCCCATAAAAGTCCAAGTATTAGATTTATGCTCTAGCATTCTCTAGTGTCCCTGGTTCAACCCTTGAGCGGTAATCACTGCAAAGAGGCCACGCCATCCGTTTTTGGCCTTGATCGCTAACACATCCCGACTAGGTATTTTACACTACAATCCTTCTGGGCCAATCTTCCTCCTTTAACTTAATACAA
>NW_011942206.1:12258-12467 GCF_000187425.2 Metarhizium robertsii ARSEF 23
CCCAGCCCCCCGGTAGGATCCATTTTGTTCGTTACCTTAAGTACATCCACTAAATCGTCGTTCCCAGCCCGGGGGAGTGGGAAACAACACATCTGACCTGTTCACGTGATATAGCCAACGCCTCCTTTCCCGCTACTGGTACCTACTGGTAATCGTCTTTAGCCTAAGAAACGGAGTTGGAATATATGATTCGAAAGCCTATCCTCGTA
>NW_011942207.1:0-2147 GCF_000187425.2 Metarhizium robertsii ARSEF 23
GACGGCCTCTGATGCTGGCTGGCTGCTAGGTTCTGTCTGAGATTGCTGTCGCTGCTGTGCAGCCTGGTGTTGTTGAAAAAGGCGGGATCCCATCTGTCTGATTAATGCTCGTTGTTCTTTGGGGAGACGATGAAGCAGGCCATGGGCTCTTTTTGGCCGCGCCGGGCACGCCGCTTGGTCCACGGCATGTGGTCCGAGGCAGTTGGCACATTGCTCGGGGGCAGTGCAGCTGTCACTGTTGTGGTTAGTCTTTCCACAGCGTTTGCATCGTGTTTGTCTGTTGCATGCATGTCGTGTGTGGTAGTCCCAGCAGTTCTCGCACTGCTTGGGAGGGTTGGTTCTTTCGATCAGTCTGGCTAGTCGGCTAGTGCCAAACAGGCTCCAAGGCCTTTTAGTTGGTTCTAAGAAGGAAATGACAAGTGTTTTGTATGGATGTTGGTCATTATCACGACGGGGGACTCGAACGCTGACCGGCGTAAGTCCCGTCTACTAACCGGCGTGAGTCCCGTCTGGTTGTATATTTCGTTATGGACGGCAGCATCGTAGTTCAGTTCGTTTCCGTAAAGGTCGGTAAGTCTTCGAGGGCAGTTGTCTACGGCATAGGTGTACCATTTTTGGCTTGTCTCGACAGCCGTTGCGCCGAGGTCATCGGACCATTCGGCTTGGCGTTCTACAAAGACTGCAAGCCAGACTGCTTGCTCTCTTTGCAGTAGTTCTACAAAGGGCCGGATATAGGCGAGATACTTGTACAGGACCCGACTCGGCCGGGATGGCACTCTCGGTTCGTAGATCGTTTTGCCTTGTGATGACGGGTGATGTAGATGATGTGTGACTTGAATAGTCCCCTTTGGGCGGATTCGCTGTTCCCGCATAAGAGAGAGAGCAGTTCAGACCAACAAGCGGGCTGGCCGCCAGTGTCTTGCATTACTAGTCCGACAATCACGCGGAAGCGACTTTCGGTTCTCAAGTATTTATCAACAGCCTTCCACTTCCAGCGGCCTTTGTGCGATAAACTGCCGTGCACTGCCGTACATGCTTGTCGAGACAGCGCAAGGTACGCTTGATGTAGGTTGTTGGCTGTGTCCGAGACAAAGGAGTAGCCCTGCTGCCTATTGGTCATGTCATCCTTTATGCTTTCGAGGTCTATGGCGGGCTCAAGGCCGTACATGAGTTCATAACAGAGACTTTCAGCTTCCTGTATCAGCTGCCCTGACAGCTGTCTAAATTGGGACATAGACAATGGCGATGAATCCTTCCACCATACTGACTGGCCGTCGTCGTTCCAATGCAGTAAGAATGGGGGGGTATCTGACTGTGCCGCCACGCGACCGTAGTTGCGGAGGTTGAAGAATTCATCGAACGATGATGCCAATCCGGTTACCAAAAACCGCTTGCGCATCTTGTTGAGTCGCTGAAGCTGATTGCTCCGAGGCCTAGCTTCGATGCCGAGTCCAGGATAGGCTCGGACCGGTAGGGCACGCTCGAGAAGTACGAGTCGCTGGTTGCAAATGAGGGCACAGAGATGGGTTGTGAAGTCTCGCGCCTGCAAGAAACTCTGCCGAGTTTTGGAGTATCTTAGGACGCTGCTGAAGAGCACAGCAGCATAGAATCTGACCGCTCATCAATAGGTCGTTCTTCAAACAGCGCCACCGACAGCCCAAATAGCAACTCTAATACCTCATCTGCACATCTTTGAGCGTTTGTAGCATGAAAGGCCGGAATGCAGGCGTCGTCGCTCTGTGTGCCAGCAGCTGGAATCGATCTCACAGATCGTCGCTCTGTGTGCCAGCAGCGACATTGGAATCGACCTCACAGTGGCCGCTGCCGGCGTATGCGCTCCCATCGCAGTCATCGTCGCTGTCGTACTCGCCTTCGAAGTCGCCTCTGTCATTGGTCTCATCATCGGTCTCCCCGTCGTTCTCCTCGTCGCCTCCGTGGTCGTTCGTATGGTCGATTCTGTCGACTTCCTCGTCAAGGCTCAGGTTGATGAAGTCGCGGCTTACTACAGCACTCGTTCTAGCACCGCTGGTCTGCTGTCCATCGCTATCCCAGTACTGGTTCTGCCACAACCTATCCAGCAGGCGAAGAAGTTGGGTGCTTAGCCGTATCTTCGTCAACCGCCGCCGCACGACGAGGTCGAGCCGGCA
>NW_011942207.1:2436-3513 GCF_000187425.2 Metarhizium robertsii ARSEF 23
GCAGCTTCTGGTCTGGCTGCTTCCACGTGTTCGACTCTACCGTCTGGAGGTCCTCTTGATGGGCTCTTGCTTCGTTGGACATATTGCAGGTCCTTATTCTGCGGTCGTGGCCTGAAAGTGAAGTCCGTGTTGAGTTGTGACGATCCCAAGGCAGGGATAGGAGCATCTTGTTGCATGGCCGGAGAGTCGTCAAGGTGCGCTTGGCCAGCAAACCGAGTCTCGAAATAATCAGGATTTTCTATGTGAGCCCGTAGATGATGACGTCTCTGATCCTGGTTACGATTTTGAAACCCGATCTAGAACCGACACCTTAAGTAGTGGAGGGGCATATGTACGGATGCCCCCAACGATGAAGGCGACAAAGGGTCAACCATCCAAGGCACGAATGTATCTCGTCAGCACCGTCAGTTATCAGAGCTTGAAAACGCCGTCTACGAGCATGGCGGAGCGAAAACTAATCAGGAACCTGGATTGCTTCTAAGCTTGATAAGACGTGACATGTGATGGAGTTCGTTACACGCTGTTCTTAACTCTGCACAGAAAACTATTACCGCACTCATAGAACAATGCTAACGTTGATTTAACCAAAAGGCTTCTTTTGCGGCGACTTGGTACGCTTGATGCGGGGCGGATGATCTAGAGACAGTTCGTCGGCAGACGTTTCAGACTCATAGATTGGTAGACCATGGGGAGGAGGGTTCAAAATCGTTTCTTGACTGGTGACAATTGTGTCGCAGGCGGATACATCACTTCCGAAACTCGAACCTAAGGCATCGCCCGAGGTTATAGAAACTGGGTCATGAGCTACCCTGTCATTCGCCTCTTTGATTGCCTTGTCTCGTTCGCGCTTGGCCCAGTCTCTTCCGTTCCGAAACGCAGCTGCCCCCTGCCGAAATGTGTCCGCATCCCCTGTCATACCCCAAGTTTTAATCTGCGTCATGACGAAGCCAGGCTGCCCACCAGTAACCACTGGTGGTATGGGATGAGTGGTGTACATCTTAAGCTGTCCTCCATGGTATATAGAAGTGAGAGTATAGGCGTTGTTGTCATACTGTGGCTCTGGTTGCTTGTATGACT
>NW_011942207.1:3613-7745 GCF_000187425.2 Metarhizium robertsii ARSEF 23
CCGTCAGCGGGTTGTGCAGGTGACGCTATCTACTGGACCGGCTCGGTCTGTGGTGTGGGCTGCAGTAGCAGCCAGAAGAGGCGTGCGTGGACAAAAGGTGTTGAGACCACCTTCCGCCTGTCGCCGCCAGAGAAGAAACAAAGGAAAGGGGGCACGACAGTGCTGTGATGGATGATTTCATCTGGTAGTGCGGGCAGATCTTCTCGAAGGAAGAGCTTGCCTTCATCAGCTTGACGAATTTGTCGAAATCTCTGCCTATTGCCTTGTTGATCGCCATGGTCGGTGAGGGTAGAGTCTTCCGCACTTTCTGCACGCACATCAACAGGGCAGCTGAGGAATTTCCATCCGGACTGGAACGCGACTTCGCCCAGCATTTCTCTGTAAGCTTTCTCGAATTTTGGAAACAGGCACTCTGCAACACCCCGTCGGCCCCTACACCGACCTACAGCAGCGTAGCTGCCACTGCCACTGCCGCCGCCATCGCCACCGTCTCTCCCATTCGACCATCCACCACCTCATCTGTTTACCCACAGCCGCTTCCTACAGCTACGCATCGCCAAGGGCAACGAACACCTGCCCCATCCCGAGAAGACCTTCGAGTTTTCGTCCGGCTCGACGCCGATTTGCCGGCGAGGAACCACATCGGCTACGTCATTCGCGCTCACGTTGCGAGCAAGACCGGACTTGAACTCAACAAAATCCCGCAAGTCGTTCAAGTGAACACAGGTTGGGCCATCCGTGCTGTAGACAAGACTACTCGTGACCTCCTTTTAGAACGCCAGGCCGAATGGGCCGATGATCTCGGCGCATCCGCCGTCGAGGCCTGGCATACGTACGCAGTGAACAACTGCCCCGAAGACTGACTGATCTCTGCGGGAACGAAATTGACTACGACACAGCCGTCCGTGACGAAATAAACCGCCAGACTGGCCTTACACCGGTCAGCATCCGAACCCCACGCCGCGACAATGAACGGCTTCCTTACAAGACCCTCATCATTTCCTTCCTTGAGCCAACGAAACGACCTTGGAGTCTGTTCGGTACCAGCCGACCAGCCAGGCTCATCGAGAACAACAACCCTCCAAAACAGTGTGACAATTGCTGGGGCTTTCATACACGACATGCATGCAACAGACAGACACGCTGCAAGCATTGTGGAAAGACCGGCCACACCAGTGAAAGCTGCGGTGCGGCCGAGTAATGCGCCAGCTGTCTCTAGGCATGGCTTGAGCCATCTGTTGATTGATACTGATATCTAGCGTGTGAGTGGCCCTGGACTGAATGCAGGAGAAAGTCAAGTATGTCTTGGCCCAGCCGAGTACACATTTTGGAGTACATGTCCTGCAGAATGGCGACTCCAGACTCATTAACGCCGTTGTCTGGTCCGCGACAACCAGGGATGATTTTTAAATGTGCCGCAGGAGGAACATATTTATGCTTGTGGTTGCTAAGCCAGTTGAAGCAAAAGTAACAGGCTGGTTTGCTACAGCCAATATACTTATCATCACCCACGAACTCCAAAAACCTTCTACTGAACCTGTCCGCGATCTGCAGTTCCGAATGTACCCTGGTGGTGATGGTGCGCCGTTGTGATAACCGTACACGCACGTCGGCTGACCCAGAGGGCAGGTCAAGCTCAACAAGTGAGTGCAGTGCTGCTGCATTTTGAAGAGGATTTTGAGAAACCGGATCCTGGCAAATACCGCGGAAAACCTCGTATGGGCTCAGCGCCCATTGATCTAACGCCACCTCCTTGATACCCGGAGCTTCGACCGTTCGGATGCAGGATATTTGCTGAAGCGCCGGGATCCTCATCATTCCTTTGATGACGGCGAGGACAGATGATCGGGTTGCACCAAGACGTCCGATATAATGGGCCAATTTATCGTAATCATCTAGTGCATTTTTTGACCTTCTCTTGATTTCATCAATGTCTAGTCCTCGCATGTGGTAGCAAAAGTCGACAACATCAGTAAGCATCATTCTCGGTGGTGGCTCGGAAAGTTTCCTAAGTTTTCTTCGAAGGCTCATCACTTTACATGTCAACATTATTCTGTCTATAAAGGCATAAACAACTTACCAGCATCATTCTGCGTTTCTCTCTTTAACTGCATTCTACAGTTTCTCGCGAGCCTCTTCATCTCGTCCTGGTACACGATAATCCGAGGACTGCATCTCTCAACGGCCAAGTGGAAGATCTCACCTTGAGCATCCTGTTCGCAGTCGGGGTTCAAATTCTTCAGTTTCAACAGAATATTCTCCGCGTAAATTTTAATGTCGTTGCGTACTCCCTCGTTTGCTGCTAACCAGAGGATGTTGCTTTCAGGAAGCTTCTGTAGCCCTGCAGCAGTCACCGTCGCTCCCCCTTTCTGAACGTCGCAAAGATAGGCAAACGAATCCAAAAAGGCTCTACGGGTTTCGACAACTTCGTCGCTAGAAGGTGTTCGGCGTTCGCTCCTACTCTTGAATCGAGCTAGCGCTTCGAACAGTGCAAGTCTTGGGTATAATTCTTTCGATAGAGTTGCGAAGGTTTGTTCCCAAAGGGCATCCCAATCTATTGATTCACCAGAAGCCCTCGACAACATCGAGCGCGGCGCGATCGGGGGTGTCCGTGTGGACATTTTGACTGTTCAAGCTGTCTGGTTCGAAGATCTTGTCGAACTGCAATGTGGGAATTTGGAACATGTAACCATGTTTTCGTTCGTCGACCTACTTCGCTTTGTGCCTTATATGTCCAAGAGTGGAAGCTTCTAGCAAGGCTTCCGAAGAAGCCTTGGGCAGCGCGCGGGGTAGTGTAGCACAGCATTGAAGGCATCAATATGACTTGTCGGGCAAAATACACAAATAGGCAGTTGGCTAGGCCCTGTCACCTTCAGTCATATTAGACCAGCACCTGCTTGAGTCTACCAGACATATGTACTGGCTCCCTTTCAGCTCACTGTTCATAGGCCAGAACCCAAACATCAGTACCGAGTATAGACTGACGGCTGCGCGGCTGCACGGCCACAGTGCGGTCCAAATCTGGCTGCCTGCTATTATCCTTGCTTAAACGAAAGGGGGCCATCTGTTTCGCCTGTCACAGTACTGTTTGCATCAAGCATACTCCTATTAGCTGCAGATATGCTCCCATGATCCGCACGCTACTGCTGGCGGTACGCATATCGCAGTTGGCCGTAAGTATTTGTCATGATACTACCGTTGGCCGTGCGTACACTGCGGTTGGCTGCAAGTTTGTGTAGTGATACTACCGTTGGTTGTGCGTATGCCGCAGTTGGCCGTAAGTGTTTGTCATGATACTACCGTTGGCTGCGTGCACTGCAGTTGGCTGCAAGTATGCTGGTAGTAAAGTATTGCGGTAAGTACACTAGTGGTGATGACAAGGCAACTTCCGGTGAAGTCTCAGAGAGCCGCTTATGCAGACGATGATGGCAATGGCTTTTCCATAGAATCGAGCAAGGCTCCTTGCTGTAGTCTTGCAGTGACGGGGTAGAAACACAGTCCCTGCTGCCAATATCCATCCAACAAGATGCTCCGTCAAGTTGATCCGGGTGGAATGCCCGGAGCACAGTGTCCTCGAAGCGCTTTAACGTTTCCTCCAAAGTATCCCGACCAAAAGTGTTCTTCAAATCGTGCGATTGAATGACCAGTTGAGGGTCCTCAAAGTACTTTACTTTTTACACCTCTTGTCGTTTGTATCTCGACCGCATTTGCCTTTTTGACTACTTTTTCCTAAACTGGGGCAGAACATGTGCTGGGATTGTGTACTGGAGGCGAAAGGACCGGGACTCATCGTCTACTTTTCACCTGTTATTGCCGGGCTTCTCCTGGAATGAACGCGATTTTGCGTAGACGATGTTATACGACTGGGGAATTTCCTGTTGGGACGGATCAGGGACTGCCTTATACACGGCCGGAATAATGATTTTGTCGTAAAAGTCTTTCTGTTGCCGCAACGAGAGTGCGTTTTTGGTCGCCAACGTGCCTGATTTTGAGTGCTTGGCGGCTTTGGGAAAGAAGACAAAGGCAGAGAAGCATCTGTCAGGCGCTCTGCGCGCACTGCGCGCACTGGAGGCCCCGGACGGGGTTGGATTCTCTGGGTGCAGGGCAACGAGATCAATCCTTTACTGCTGTG
>NW_011942207.1:7845-8840 GCF_000187425.2 Metarhizium robertsii ARSEF 23
AGTAGGTCGACTGCAATTGGTCTCCAATGGCACCACCACTTCCGTTGAGCTTATATAGTTCGGCGCGAACTGCGCGGTGAGTTGTAGACTCCACGGCAGTGGGGAGCAGGACTTGTGCGATGCTGTCAATAACTCCAACGGAGTAAGGGTCAAAATTGGTGCAGAACTTTGTTGGATCCATCTGGACGGCCTTGCGATAGGTTTCGTCGAGCACATCTTGGCCGCCAAGACCAAAAGTGGCCTTTTCACAGTGTTGCAACAAGCGATTCAGATCGGCTTCGTGTCCTGGCTCTAGTGGAAAATCAATTCTCGAGCCGGTGTTAGTATGGCCGCTCGTGGATTCAGGCATATCCCATCGAAGAGTTATGGACCAAATGTGTTGCCGCCTTGATCACCTTTCGTCCAACGAGATGCTCGGCTTGTCGGGGCTGGAAAGGGAAACCACATCGCCACATGTGAAGAGGTGTGCCTGATTTGAAAGAATAAATTTGAGGCTTTTTCCAGGAGCTCACAATCAGTAGAGTCAGACTCCCTGGAGGTGGTCGAGATTCGGTCACTTGAACTCGATGACATGATGGCCGAAGCTTAGCACAAATGAGTCATCAGCTCCCGTTGTGGATGGTATGTGAAGTAGATGGCAACCACGCTTCCTTATATACAATCTTTCAGATGTGGCAACGCAATACAGCATTCATATCAGTCATCAAGTCGTCGAGTTTAGACCAGTCCCGTGTCTCAGGCAACAGTGCCTCGGTGTACCAACACTCACGCAGAGAGTCAATCTCGACCAACCATCATTGCCACGGCTGACAAGGCATCATGTATGTCAAAGCCCGTGCCTCTGATGGTTTCAGGCATTCGCGGCCGACAGTGACATGATTCAATTGTTTTCACAGGGCTGGTTCACAAATAGCCCAAGCATCGTGAGTCATATGGGCACCATCTCAGCAGAATGGGCCATTCACGACCTTAATGTTCTGCCTTTGCTCCGGTGA
>NW_011942207.1:8940-10417 GCF_000187425.2 Metarhizium robertsii ARSEF 23
AGGAGCTCACTGATGATGAAACTGATGCCGGAGATTCGGCGAAGGACAACATTACGGAACAGGAAGCTATAGACGTAGAGGAGGTTGGCGGAGAAGGAAGGGATGGGAACCCAACCGGCCAAAACACTGCAGATGCCGAGGAAGAGCTCCAAGGAGACATAATCATTGTCAATACAGGAGAAGCGGATATAAGCCCTCCTGGGGTTGAGGAGAGGCTTAGTCCTAGCAGCGACACTAACTCGAGTCAGCCGAAAACAAGATCCCAGATTCGGCGAGAGGCCGTGGCACTGAAAAGAGAAGCAAAGCAGCAAGCAGAGCTGGAGCGGCGACTGAGAGAAGAACAGCAAATGGCAGGACGTCTCAAGAAGCGAGGGGAGAATGGGAGGAAGGAAAGAGCTATGATAGCAAGGACGCTTCTTCAGCCTAATGCGGACATTTACGACTTCGACCCCAAGAAGCTTACCTTTCGACAGGCGATGGAAGGTAGTGAGAAGGACAAATGGGTAGGAGCCATAGATGAGGAAGTGCAGAATCTCATTCGACGACAGACATTCTCGGAAGAAATCACTGAAGATACAATGCAGGGGAAAGAATTAGTCGATGCGAAGCTTGTATTTGATCACAAGAAAGACAAAGGTGGCAGGATACTACGGTACAAAGCACGCCTAGTCGCAAGAGGCTTTACACAGAAGCACGGGGTCAACTACGAGGAAACCTTCGCACCAACGATCCGACTCGACGCAATGAGGATAATTCTAGCTTTAGCGGCTAAGCAAGGCTGGAGGGTATACCAGATGGATGCTGTGGCTGCGTTCCTTGCAGCCGACCTAAAGGAAGAAATCTTTATGAAAGTGCCAACTGAGCTCCAGCAACATTTTGGAAAATATGTTCAGATTCTGAAGAGTTTATACGGATTGAAGCAAGCTGCAAGAATGTGGTACTTGCTAGTGTCGGAGTATCTTAAAGAGATAGGTTTCTCACCGATGGCGGTGGATCCGACGATATTCAGGCATACAGAATCGGGGGTGATTATCGGAGTACATGGTGATGACTTCATGATAACAGGGGGGAGCGAGGTTGCTATTGAAAAGGTCAAGGAAAAGCTGAAGGGAAGGTTTGAGATGAAAGACCTTGGAGAAGCAGAGAATATCATCGGAATTCGGATTCAAAGGCACAAAGGAAAGCTGACTATTGACCAATCACAGTTTGCGAAGGAAACCGTGGCGCAGTTTCTCTATGACGACTCGATGAAGCATTCAACTCCTATGGAACCTGAAGCTATACGGAAGCTCGTTGAAGAACCAGGTCGGCCTCTGAACCATGATGAGTAGTTACAATACGTGGAATTGCTCGGAAAGCTTATATGGCTGTGCAATACAAGATTCGACATTATATTCGCAGTTAACAGGATGGCGTCTTTTACGGTAGAGGCATGTTGGAACCACTGGAAGGCCTTGCTGCGAATATTGGGTTATGT
>NW_011942207.1:10832-11538 GCF_000187425.2 Metarhizium robertsii ARSEF 23
TCTAGTGGAAAATCAATTCTCGAGCCGGTGTTAGTATGGCCGCTCGTGGATTCAGGCATATCCCATCGAAGAGTTATGGGGGCAAGTGTGTTGCCGCCTTGATCACCTTCGTCGAACGAGATGCTCGGCTTGTCGGGGCTGGAAAGGGAAATTACACCGCCACATGTGAAGAGGTGTGACTGATTTGAAAGAGCAAATTTGAGGCTTTCCAGGAGCTCACAATCAGTAGAGTCAGACTCCCCGGAGGTGGTCGAGATTCGGTCGCTTGAACTCGATGACATGATGGCCGAAGCTTAGCACAAATGAGTCATCAGCTCCCGTTGTGGATGGTATGTGAAGTAGATGGCAACCACGCTTCCTTATATACAATCTTTCAGATGTGGCAACGCAATACAGCATTCATATCAGTCATCAAGTCGTCGAGTTTAGACCAGTCCCGTGTCTCAGGCAACAGTGCCTCGGTGTACCAACACTCACGCAGAGAGTCAATCTCGACCAACCATCATTGCCACGGCTGACAAGGCATCATGTATGTCAAAGCCCGTGCCTCTGACGGCTTCAGGCATTCACGGCCGACAGTGACATGATTCAATTGTTTTCACAGGGCTGTTTCACAAATGGCCCAAGCATCGTGAGTCATATGAGTACCATCTCAGCAGTATGGGCTATTCACGACTTTATTCATGTTCTGCCTTTGCTCCGGTGA
>NW_011942208.1:0-1730 GCF_000187425.2 Metarhizium robertsii ARSEF 23
TGCCCTTCGTTAGAAAGGTCCTTACTGTACAAAGGGTCCCAGTAATTTACTAAATTACACACTTTTCGTCCGTGCGCTGCCTAACCTCCAGATTTCCTTTTTTTTATCCCAAATCCCGCGCGTGTGGCCCGGCCCGTCAAGTTATGACCCCTGTTCGTGTAATTTTATGAAATTACATGATTGAGCCCCTATCCTCGCCTTTACAGAACGTGAAAGCTCCCTGTTGCTTTTTCAACAAGAGGGCAAGGCAACCCCTAATCTCTCTGTTATTGCATTTCTACACCTCTAAACCTCAACACCTCAACAAACAACAGGGAAAATAGTATCAAGAGATAATCCCTTCACACTACTTCTCGTTAACGCTCGACAATTTATAATGCGGGACCAAGACCAGCGGTTTATTAGCCTTAAACTGTGGATAGACCATGATGCCGCCGCTCTTATTTGCTGTCACGACAGATGCAGATGCGCCATCTCGATCAAAGCTTCGCGGGCGACAACGCATTTGCGCAACTTTCATGGCATCTCTACGGATCAGAAAAAAGGTTTAACACAGCGGCTGGCAGCATTTGAACTACGAAACCCAGAGGACATCCCTGCCTTCGAAGACGGCTCTCCACAGCACTCAAAATTGCGAATCTACAAAAGGTTTCGCATGCAATCAATGCAAATTTCGAACCACTAGTCTCCAGATTATCACAAAACGCCATTACTCAAAAGGGCCTGAAGGCTATTCGTGCTCTTCTGCTAGCGCCAATAGGAAGTTCGCTGCTCAAATAGACGATTCGTTGAACCCGTGCGACTACAGAAATGGAACACAGGCCCAGGACGAAAGTATTGGATTATTGCGGATGACAGCAACGCAACTGACTCCGACGGGAACCAGCAAGTCAACACAAAAGAAGGTGATCATTATCAATCGGTGCGACAGCGAGAGAACGAGAGGGACCGCATCCGCGATTTGCGGGCGGCCGAAACATGGACCGACAATTCAAGTACCCCATCCCTATCCTTCGCCGAACAACGGCCTTGGCTGGAGCGGACTGGTTGGGAGGAGATATTTAGGAAGAAAAGCCGTCACCTTCTTACCACTCTCGTAAGAGTTCCGCGATATGGACCAGATGTACAGCCCTACCTACTAGCGCGGAAAGGTGTGGATGGGCTTCAAGAAGATCTCGTAAGTTCGCCGAGCGACGAGCTAAGAATTGCCCACATTCTTCGATTATTCGATCCTATGATGGATAGATGTGAAGAAACAGCAAAGAAGACAGGCCGCAGCGTACTATGCTGGCTGAAAAGCGTTCGCTTACAGTCGAGTTACCCCAAGCCGTTCACACTCGTACGACAGCCCTCGAGTACGAGGAAGTATCGACTAATCTTCAAACGAGCCTTGGCATTTGTATTCCGGATATATCGACTTGATGCTTTAATCCTACGGAAGATGATTGATGTGCAGTTGAGGAAAAAGACACTTGTCCTGCTTGACAGAATATGGCATGACGACTACTGGAAGACTGTTCAGGGAGGCTGCTTATGCACTAACAAGACAGGTACTGGTACATCCAGTAGCCCCGCAGCAACGAGTGTGCACGCAGGAGAGAGCGGTAGTGGTGAGCTTGGGTTGGATAGTGGGGATGAAGATGACTGTGATATAGAGCAGTATACGACAGCCGACAAAGAAGACTGTGCGGATGAAGAAGAGGAGCTTGATGATGACGACGACGACGACG
>NW_011942208.1:1830-3411 GCF_000187425.2 Metarhizium robertsii ARSEF 23
ACGACGACGACGACGACGAAGGCTCGAGCGTCGACTGTGAGGACGTCATGAATGTGGACCTGAGCGAGCAACACAATATCAATGAGCGTTCAAGTCAGCAAACTAGCGATGTGGACTGCAGTGGAGGTCATGCTAGATCGCATGGCAGTGTCAACTCATCTGAAACGATCCTGGAGCTCTTGTTTGGTGTTTGCATTTCGTTATGTAAAGAGCGTCCGATTGATAGTCAGCCGAGTTCTATGATTCTTCACTTTTTCAGTGGCATCTTAGGGTTCTCCAAGTCTCTAGATGCCTTCCTTCCTGCAAGGTCGTTTACATCGCACTTGTCGGCACTTATATACATCCAGCGACTGCTCTTTCTTGAGTATGCTCTCCCACTGCGAGCATATCCATCACTTGGAATCCAGCACCGGCCTCGCACTCAACAAGTTGAGCGACTGAACTCCATTCGCAAATCATACATGGTCATAGGCTCAGAGTCTTCCTTGGAGGAATTTTTCACCCTTCGGAGCTACGGTCGAGTAATGGCCCGGTCTGACACGCCGTCCTTTCTCCCGCGATGGAGTGAGGATGGTCAATCAGTACACTGGGGGGAGTCGAGTAAACTGACTATGGACCAGTTCCGGCTACTTCTGAGGCGACTGATTGAGCAAGCTGCCGAAGTCTGTGATGAGCCTCTATTCGGTTTAGAATGCTCCGTGGATCTCTCGAAAATTAAAGATGAAATAACTAACAGCAAAAGAGGGTTCTCGTTTGTTACCCACCCAGAGAATGGTCTTGTGGAGGAATATCTCAAACTGTTCCGGCGTGCATGCACTGCAAAGCATGGAAACTTATCATCGCCCAAAGGGCAGTGGAACTGGAAAGCCGTGTGGGCATACCTCGCGAAAGAGAAACGATTTTGCATTCTACTTGCCTTAATCAGGTACTTGTCTGGGGGACAATTACCGAGGTGGTCGGAGCTCCTCGATATCTGGTGCGTTAATGGCGAGTTCGTGGAAAGGAGCATTTATGTATACAAGTCGATGATACTGTATTTGATCCGCCACCACAAAGCCAAAGATCAGCGAATAATTAGTTCAGCGTCGCCCGTTTTCTACCGGCTGAAGCCAGTCGACTGGTGTATAAATATCTTGCGATTATACGGCCATTCATTGATCTAATTGGTCGAGAACGCAATGGTAACCAGGCGGAGGCGATTTATGCCACCTCACCTTTGCTATTCCGAGCTCATATTGATTCTGGGAGCAAGCCTCTGGACAGCGCTCAAGTCAATGCGGCGCTTCATAAAAAGGCCTTCCCCCTCTGGAACGAAGCTGTCAACTCCCGAACTTTGCGTCACATATGTATTGGCATAACAGAGAAGCATGTACGAGAGGTATATCAGCCATTCAACAGATTTGACGACAGATCTGACAAGGCGTCTCGAAATATGGTGTTTGCTTGGCAAAGTGGTCACCGTCCGTTACTGCGAGGTACAACATACGGACTTGATGGTGCATTTCCGACGACTCTACAGCCACAATTGCTAGAGCTGTACAAATGGGCTTCAGTTCGGTGGCATGAGTTCCTTCAGCTACC
>NW_011942208.1:3511-5136 GCF_000187425.2 Metarhizium robertsii ARSEF 23
CGAGGGCGAGGGACGACCATCGTGGTCGTGCCATTCTCGAGGCTTATTGATGATGTGGTGAAGCGGTCGAGGGAGAAGGGCGTGGACGCTGTTCACTTCCGAACCAACCAGGTCATCGCGCGCGAGGCGCTCCCGTACGTGCCGCGGCTGGTGATTGTCGGTGCGGATGTGGCGGTGAAGGAGAACGAGCTATTCATGGCTTACATAGGCAAGCTAGACAAAGGAGGCCATCTGCAGAGAATATTCATCGACGAGGCACACGTGACGATCACGGACTCATCTTACAGGGAGCAGCTGACGAAGCTCAAGGGGCTACATCGGTTTAGCAAGCCGATCATCATGCTTACTGCCACGTTGATGAAGACGATGGAGCGAGATTTCCGACAGATGCTCCTCCTGCCAGCCGAGACACGGATCATCCGCGACCGAACGACGAAGAAGAACGCCAGGTATGACATTGTGCAGGTGGGAGGAGAGGAGGAGGGCGCAGTGGAGAGGGCAGCGGTGCAGTTTATAAGGCGGACAGAGACGTCGATGATGAGCCACGAGAAGTCCATCGTGTACTGCAAGTCCATAGATCTGTACCCACAAAGTAGCGGACGCAGTGGCGTGGACCGTTTTTGGTGAAATTCGACTTGCAGCAAAATTTGTTTTTCAGCGCACATCACACACCAACCAAGAATGATAATAGACTAAAAATTATACTAGAAGATAGCCAGTAGCGTAATTAACTTGTGCATCAAAACGTTTTATTTGTAACTTCTCGTGCAGCCGTTTTATTCTAGTTTAAAGTCACATTTCGACGGTCATAGCCAGTTCTTCTGCACACTTGCTGACTAACCACCTGAGACCCCTGTCGCAGGCGTTTTTAGCTCCTGTGGAGTGAAGGCCAATGAACTATCGCGATTGCGGCTACGCAACCCCTGTACAAATAAGCGATCCAGTAGGGTGTGAGAAACCCCGGCTACTCCTGCCGCGCTCCGCTTATTGGGAACTCACAACACCACGCACCAACAACTAGGCTGTGGTTTGGTGGCCAGCGTTGATGCACGGATGAACTCGATGCATATTGGTCTGACTACCCTATGTCGGCCGTGGAAAGAAAAATTCATAACATAGGACACAATAACTAACTAATTAACTAATAATAATTAAACAACATGGAAAAAAACAGAAACAATTCAATATCATGCCAGGTATAAGGTCGGAGTGATACAAAATTTAGTTCTCTCCCAAATTTATTTAGGTGAACTGTTGTCAGTAAGAGCCGAACCCTCTTCCGGATGAGGGTGAAAAAACTCCAGAAAGCAACACAACGAATTCTCATACCGGAAAGTCAGCCACAAAAAAGAACCCGGAGTTTCTTCGCCGATAGACACTGACTAAGCCTGCAAGACGGATTCCTTTAGGCCACGACCGCCAGAAGGTCACTTTTGCACTGGATGCCTGAATGCCACTTTACGCGTGTCGAGTCCCGAACGCGTCGTGCTGGCCCTTCGTAGTTGTCCTACGCAGATCGAATAGCGCATGCACTCGGATGGATGTTACATAGATTGTTAGACTAATTATCCGCGTCCCGCATTCTCATTTCCCGAGTTTCCCGAGTGAACAGTTGGTTGGCCTTG
>NW_011942208.1:5236-9349 GCF_000187425.2 Metarhizium robertsii ARSEF 23
AGTTGGTTGGCCTTGAAATGGGGCACTCGTGCCATGCCTCAACTTTATTGTTGTGGTTACTGCCGTCAGACGTGCAATACTTAATTAACAAAAACGCGTAACTCCAACTAATGTCTGTTAACCAATCCAGCTATGTAAATGACACCACCAGGTAGGAGGACCCTAGGGATGACCCCAGGCGGGCGGGCCGGCCCTACTGGCCAATGGTAGTCCTATGGCAGGCCGCAATGCTGCTGCTGCTGCCTGATGAAACCTGGCGCTTCAATAACCTCCCACGCCCATCGACCCCGTCACGAGGGCGTCTGCCGTTTCCTGAGCCGTCAACTCCCTCACTTGGATATCCTCTTCAACCACACATCCACATCCATAGCCGGGCACTCAGAGCGTTAGTATAACCAAACAACTTCAAAACGCGTCTTATTGTTCCCTCCTGTTGTCAAGCCTAGCTAGCCTTGAGAGTGTCAGACACCAACAAATCATGACCAGCCTCACGCCGGACATCAAGGAACTCGAAGATGTTCAGAAACGTCTCAGCGAGGTCATGCGTGACATTGACAAGGAAGATGAGGAGATAAAAAGGTTGACGGATGCCATCCAAGGCGCCTCTAGAGACGACCTGGACTTGATGACTAGAACCGCTTCCAGCTCACGAAGGCGCAGAGCTAGGGCTGATGTTGAAGACATGAACAACAGGGTGGATTCTTTAAGGCAGCAGCTTTATGAGAGCGAGCAAAAGAAAGGCAGACTGTGGCAAAAGATGGGAGATTTAAAGGGCCAGGTGGAGCAAATGAAAGGGCGGCTCCAACAGTAAACGGTGTACGTTGCTTATCTATGGACTAAATGTTCAGTATTGGCAAGATACTCCCGAATTTGCTGGCTCTGTACATCCTCAACGAGAAGACCTCTGCCTTCTAGAAATTGGGTATAGCGCTTGGATTTCTCAATTTGAAGCTCAACCTGCTTCGCGAGACTCAAATTGTCCGGATGATCAAAAAACTTGTGAATCTCTGCATCCCGGTTCGCTAGTGGTCCGAAGAGCTTGCGGAAAATAGACGAGTAATATACGCTCATGAGACTAGAAGGATGGCGCAATATCTGGGCAATGGGCGGAAGCACCTGAATGAGAGCCTCTCCTGGTCCAGCCTGTCCCTGTTGAAATCCCCACTCGTGCCATAACTTTTCTGAAATGCTGGATGTTTCGCGCTTTTTTTGCAGAACGTCGCGGAATTCAGCAAAAATCTCGCCAGGCAAGGGGCTACGCACAAGCCCACGCATAATGCGCAGTGTATCGGGATCGTGGCCGGTAATCCATGGTGGCGGTGTGAACAGTTGGAGTGGGATTGTGCCCGTGAATTCCCAGTCTATGATGCCGAGAATGTGGAAGTCATCATCAACGAATATGTTGCCGAATCGTAGGTCTGGATGTGCCAACACAAATGAAGGGCTGTGTGGTATCGAGTCGACGCATTTGGAAATTTCTTTGGATAAACTGTCGAGCGCGTAGAGTTCCGTCTTGGCATCCCTATAAGACAAGTTCTCAACGGGAAGCCGGTACGTTTCCGTCAAGATACTATAGTGGTAATCTACGAAACGCTTCATAGATGTGAAAACTTCCGGCCGCAAAGGCCTCCCGCTGCTTCCTTCAAACTCGTTCGCAGTCATAGAAAGGAATGGGCCGAGTATGGGATTGCATTCGTCGTCGTCGGGGTTTAGCATCAGCGAACCCCCAGCAGGGAACTCGAGCTTACGTAGCTGTGACAGTATATCGATAAGGTCGCCGTAGAGCCGCTGCCGCTGCGCTTTTGTTGCGAGCAAGAACGTCTTTGTATGAAGTTGCCGCCCGGGACTGAGGTTCATAATCATGAAAGGCGTTTCAGCACCTTCTACGACTTTATCGTGGATGCCGTACGCGAGGACTCGAGGAACAGGAATCGTTGTATTGTCCTTGACATACCTATGCAGCTTATTTGGTTACCCCATAGCTGAAGGCGTGAAGGCGCAGAGATGGAAAGTTTTGCATACCGCAGTGTAGTAACTTCGCAGAGGACTTTCTGCCAGGCATCGCGAATAACCGGTTTAATTGGAATCCTTACGACCTGTGTCTCCTCCCCGGCATCAAACTGGACAAAGAAGCAGACGTTAAAGCTACCATTATCCTTGGTGACGATTTTACATGCCTTTCCGCCGTTGTGTCTGGACGCCAAATCGCAGACCGCATCTGTATTTATGGAATCGATAAACTGCTGAATGGTGGCTTCGATTTGCTGTTCCGTTGCTGGGTAGTGGTCTGACGGGATCTGGTCAACTCGACCGTTGGTATCAGTTGAAGTGGCGTGTCCTTCCTTATTCTGTTGTTCAGAAGCGGACAACTGGCTGTCTGAGGAGCCAAACTCGGTTCCATCACGACCTAGCAGTCCACAACGGAGGCTGGACAGGTATGCTGTGAGTGACGACCACTGCGCCTGGATAAAGTGAAACACAACAGGTGGCATCCTCAACTGGGCAGCCTGGAGTAATCTGATGCCAGCATCGGGCGCGTTTGCAAATGAATGGGATGGCCAGCAAAAAACAAGGGGCGCTGTTGGAAATTCCGATGTGGCTGTTAGGTGCCAGCGTTTATCGACAGCACGTGAGTGTGGCGTTCCATACGCCACAGAGACTCCTGCTGCAACACATACCGAATGCCACGATCTGTAGCGGCCGTGACTAGCCTTTGCCAAAAACTGTCGTTTCCTTCTAGGTATGACGACATGTCGCAAATAATGCATGATCTTTGACGAGCCATATGGGGCAACTGCGTTAGTAATTCGCCTGTGTACGAGAAATCCTCAGCATGTGGCCGGAAGTGGCTTTCCCTGAGGATCGCAGCAATGCTGTTGACCCTCTTTGAATCTCGTCGGCATCTTATCAGTAACTATTTGGCGCAGTGTGATGATGGTGGGGTTTTTTGATGCGGCTCGGAAATTTGAGGGCTGTTCCGCGCCTCGGTGACCGCTGTCAGGAGGAAATTGCTCATTTCGTTTCCAGCAGCTGCCAAAGTAAGGTCTAGTCCCCATTGTACCGGATGGTGAATGCCATGTCGACGTGTGTGATCGCCACGCGATACCTCAGGTACCGCGACAGTTGCTCCATTTCCCTGCACGAGCCGGCGGCTTGATGGTGGACAATATCCTCACAGATCTTGGCCAAACCTACCAAGTGTTCAGTGACCGGTCCTGCATCCTCCAAGTAACGTGTGGTGCGTGGGGAATCCGGATGGAGCAACCTGTATCGGCCTGCTATTCTGTCGGTTCGTCTCTGTGTTAAGTTGACCTTTGGTCTAGGGGCGAGACGTGTCTATTTCTATGATGTAGGCAAACCCACTTGGCAAGAGTATAGTTTCTTCGTTACCTCTTGAGCAATACAAAATAACTGTCTGCGAAAGAGTTATCTGTCCATGGCAGATGCGACTGGAATTAAGTGGCAGAGACCAAGTTTTTCATCGCTGGGCACTACATAATGCCACAAGTAGTCTGGAGTAAATCGGCCGTAACGAACTTTATTTGAAGTACAAATTTTCCACGGACCATGGATCGTCATGCTCCGGAGCCACTGCACTGGATTACCGTACTGGAAAATCGCCTTGCTGTTGCACGTCACAGCCCGGTACGTTGCAATGTTCACCCAAGTCGGTGTTTGTGGGAGACAAGCGCTTCTCCACCTCTTTAGCACGACCTCATAGACCGTATGGAAGTACCTTGACAGAGTTGGCGCCTACTAACAGGTCGGAGCCTCCATTTTCTGCCTCCTACTCCATCGCCCGTGTCTCAATTACAGGCGCCGATGATGCTGCCGGCTTGCCGTCCTGTTTGATACGCGCATTTACTGTTGGGGGAGTTGGTGATATTCCTGCAGGCAGCCCCGAGTAAGTTTACGGATGTGAGCAAATCTTTTTGCAATGACAGCCACAGAGTCCAAGTACGACCCATAGACTGACGAATTACAAGCATGTGCAACCCGAGTTCTACAAAAAGGCCACAATGTCGATTCTTTAAGCTTTCAACTGGCGAAAATGTGCCAGGCAAAAACTAGGCGTACGCTCTTATCTGTAGAATGTATTGCGTCCCGACGAAC
>NW_011942208.1:9449-11240 GCF_000187425.2 Metarhizium robertsii ARSEF 23
CATGACCTAAATACACCGCTTCCCTTCTGCCAACCGGGGCATGGACATCTGCCTGGCATTTCTTAGCTATGTCAGGTCCACGCCCACGTCCTCATCCACATCCTCTTGCCTTGTTTTCTCTCAGGCCTCTGAACGAGCGAGCTGAAAATGTCGTCGTTCATCCGTGCAACAGCCATCTCACCTCGATCCTGAGCGATGGATCTGTTGGTTTAGACATCGGCTTCCAAATCCGGTCGAAGTCATACGGAACACTTGCGACGTTGGGGCGCGGTGCGGATGCCGATATCTTTGTTGAGGGCAGCAGCATTGCGAAGCTCCAATGCTCGTTTGAGATCCAATCCTCTTGCGAGTTCGACTCGAACCGAATTGTGATCATGCTCTATGACAGATCCCACGGCCAAATGACACAGGTCTATGGCGATAATGCTATGCCATTCGAGCACGGACGTTCTCGCAAAATCCTGGTGCAGGAAAAACTGAACACTGTGGTCGGTATGGGCGGTGTGGGAAAAGACCTCGTCGTATTCGAGCTGGAGTGGCAGCCAAATGCAGCTGAGACGATGGAGAGGACGAAAAGTTCGTCGGAAAATTTGCCAGGCGGCTACGCTGAGAACCCTCGCCTAGCCCGGACCGTGGACGATTCAGAAACCGTCTTGCCGTCCCGTAGGGAGACGCGAACGCACACGCCAGGCCATTTTCAACCGAAGATAAGACATAAAAAGCTGGGTGAGCTTGGATCTGGACAATTCGGAACCGTATACAAGGCCATCAATGTGGACACGGGCAAGCTTGTTGCCGTCAAGGTTTTGCAACCGCCAGAGCAAGTGTCAAAACTAGAGCGGTGGAGGAAATTATTGAAACGAGAGGTCAAGATCCTTTCACAGATAAGCCATGTATGTGTGCTCTTATTCCTGGTTTCCTTATAGCCCATGAGACTAATACAGTGCTTAGCCCCATATCGTTGACTATATTGCGTCGGAATGCTTGGATGGACGGAAGGTGCAGATAGTTATGGGCTACATGAAAGGAAGTTTAGATTCATTGGTCCAGGAGGGTTCATTCGAGTCGATCACCGTCCTCGCGCAGTCTGTTTTGAACCAGATGCTTCAGGCGCTCGACTGCTTGGCAGCAAACGATATCATCCACCGAGATGTCAAGCCGGATAATATCCTTTGGACGGGGCAGCACGGGCATTTTATCTTCCAACTTGGAGATTTCGGTCTCTGTAACTTCACGGTAGAAGCGGTGACTTTTGCCGGCACTCCGATCTTCATGGCGCCCGAGTTCTTCCAGGGGCTTGGCCAGACGCACAAAGCGGACGTGTGGTCTCTTTTCGTGACAGTACTGTGGACACTGGATTTAAATGGCTTCCGCAAGAATTCTGAGAAGTACTCTTCTATACAAGATGTACACAGGGATATCTTCAATGCTTCCTCATATGTGGATATTATTCAAGAAATGGGGAGAGTGGATCCAAATGAACGCGCTTCCGCCGCACAGATGCTTGTCAAGTGCTTTAACGCAAAGGGGCTGACCACACCACTGGAGAGGATCCCAGAACTTCCTTCAGCAAACATACAATTCAAAACTGCGACGAAGTTACCACCAGTTACGACACCTCGAATTACCTATCAAGATGCTTCAAGGCGCCCAAGGAACCTTAATCCCAATCGGAATTTATTACTTTTGCGGAAATCCCGTCGTCTCGTCCTCAAACAAGAAGCTGTGAAAAAAAAGATGGTGCAAAACAACTATTCAATGGAGTTTCAACTGCCTGGCCAGTTTCCAAGA
>NW_011942209.1:0-1610 GCF_000187425.2 Metarhizium robertsii ARSEF 23
AATATATAAATAGGTATAAAAATAAAGTGCCTAGCTTACTTTATACTACTTAAATATAAGTAGTACTTACTAACCTATACTTAAATAATTTATAGGATTTATTTGTATTATTAGTAGTATATAATAACTAATAAGGTTATATTTTAACCTAGTTATACTTTCTGTTATTTAATCTATTTAAATAACTTAAATAGTTAAATTATTTTAATATATAAAATACTTTATTAGGTTACCCTTTTATGCTCTTACTAAGAATTAATCGTGTATTGTACTTGTGTGCACGGCACCGTAACAGGTTGAACGACGCCAACAACATCATCACGTCGGCGAAACCTATGTTCGACAAGGCTCTAAAAGTGAGGCGCACGACTCGATGTCGTAAGCCTTACGCCATCGTGACCACAGATATTTTCCGACTCGGAAAGACAGATTCTTGCCTCTCATGCTACCCAATCTAAATTTCCGTGCATCACCAGGAACATGAAGGCAATACAGCTTGCGTCCATGGCGCCACTAATCCAGCGTGAATACCTAGCCCCAAACCAGACTGTCCCTGTAAATGCAACAGTCGACGCCCACAAAACAATCGACTCGGCATTCGTGTCGACCATTATAATATCACAACAAAGCGACAGGAGGAAGATATTACTGCCGGCACAATTTGCCACAAGTATCCCTGGGTGACCTCGGTAGCCATACATGCCGCGACGAACTTCTCTGGAAGAGTGGTGGCGATTGCAAGGATCACAACACTAAAGAGGACATTAGACATACCCAGCTGGTCGGTGATATTTGTTGCGGCTTGGGAAAGGACGTAGTCAGCGAGGCAGATTGTAAGGAACCCAAACAAGAGGAAGAGGCCATGTTGATTACTGCTGAACAGAACAGTATCGCCTTCCGCACATCTAACTATTAGGTTCCTGGTATACTATATAAAAAGACTATAAAATATTATAAATTCTAGATAAATTTACCTACTATTACCCTTTTCTTACTAGAAAAATAAGGCAGTAAAAGATTAATCCCTTTTTACTACTTAGCTAACCAGGTTTAAGAAGGTAGTATAAGAGCTTTTATACTTAATAATTTATTATATTAAAATAAGCAGGGTATTACGCTATATAAGGTGGATAATATTAGCTATAATTAGTATTATTAATAGTTACGTTTAATAAAATAAATATATAGCTATATAGAAACCTAATTAAAGGTAATAAAATAAAAATATATAAAATATAAAGTATAAATAAAACCCTAAAAGTATAAAAGAAATTAATAAATAAATAAACCTAATAGCTAAAGGAGATTATAAGTATTATAATTATATTATATAATACCCTTAGATATTAATAAAGCCATAATATAAGAATATAAAACAGAAAACTTTTAAGAAAATAAATAAGAAAAATTAAGGAATAAAATAAACTAAATATTATATAGAATTCTTTAATAGAAGATATATATATAGTGAAGTAAAGTATAGAGTAGCGGGCAGGAAACCTGGGGATAGCTGGCCTTGTTTTAACAAGAAGGCAAAGTTTATAGGATAGATGCTTTGGCTGTCAGCCAGGACCTACTTACCGGGCATGGCTGCTGTAGGGGCGGGGGAA
>NW_011942209.1:1629-9392 GCF_000187425.2 Metarhizium robertsii ARSEF 23
TGGCGGCTAAAACCGAGTAGGAATAGAACCTGAACCTGAACCTTGTCAGAGGTCTATCAGAATTCATGGATTTCGAATAAGATATATCTGTCCTCCCTTTATATTGTTTTATGCAAAGCTTGCTTCCTTTTTTCTACTTTGTTTCAAATAAAATCGAGGGAACCCACATTGCAGTAATTGTGCAGTCTCGTACGGTCTGCTTATATTCCTCAGAGACGGGACTACTGGGAAATGGGTCCGTTGAAGTCTAAAATGGCTGAGTGGCGAAATGCAGCTTCTACAAGCAATGGCGCTAAGGGCCTCCGTAGATCGAACGAAAAGAGCAGGAAATCAGCCCACGCGATGGTGATTTGACTTATTCAGTCCGAAAAGACAGGGCGATATATACAACAAACTCTAACATAGAAGCGAGCAGGTGCCGGTGAAGTCCTAGAGTGAATCTTTTACTAGCCAGTAACAGTGTGTACAGTATGCTATATTATGGTCCCCCCCCCTTGAACCCTCAATGGCAAAGGTATGGAAGAAACCAGATACAAAGTTCAGTTTCAATTGCCACATACACCTTTAGATTCCACGGAGCAAAAAGTCAAGCACTATAACTCTGCCCGAGCTGCACCCAATTGCGACGGCGGTTTCTAATACAGATAAGCAAATAGGACGAAACTCCATCGGTAACCAGAGGGTGTTTTCTCCATTAAATGTGACCCAGCGGTTATCTAGACTAATGCCGTAGCCAGTACGATGCGCGATCACACCGGTAAGGTGTTCTGGAACATTTGTAGAAGTGGATACGGAGGTATTTCCGAATATAGTGAATGCGCCTATAGTAGTAAGTAGACGGTCTGGTTCAAATGACAAGATTCTCGCAGACTGTCGCATATCAATGACCTGCATGCACTCGCCCATGTCTGCGGGCCAGATCCGTACTGTCTTACCTCTTCGCTATGGCCGTACCTCTTCGCTGTGGCCGTACCTTTTTGCTATATCACTACAAGGCGGATCTTGTTGACGCCCTCCCGCTGGACAAGAAGCTGAGACAGGTGGAAGGGTCCATCGTCAAAGCACCTGGCCCTTTAGCGCTCGGAACGGGACCTTCACTAAAGATAGTGCTTTAGCGCGAAATCGCACATTCCCTCGCGCCTCTCCTCTAGGGCTCCGCGCAAGTCTGCCGTGCCAGTCCGTCATGAGAATGCTGGAATCAATATATGCATCGTAGGCCTAGCTCCCTGTCTCCCAAACTATGTCGAAATTTTCGGATTTTGGAGTTGGGGTGACTTGTAATCAGAAATTACCAGCTTCGGAAGAGCAAGCCGGTCTTCCTCTGTACAGCTCTCAAGGACGGAACTTGCGGGTACGTCCTGGCTAATGTCCTAAAATGCCATTAGAGATATAGGCGCGTTAGAGCACGGCTTATAATCCTATCCAGGAACCAAGTCTCCCTAATTAGTACTAGTATTAGGATAAGGTTTATAAATCTGGTTATTACTAATATTAAGTTTATAAATACTAGATAATAACTTAAAAAGAGCTTCCTTAAAGTTTTTAGATATAGATATTTTGTGAGAAGAAACTTCTATTATACCTAAGAGAGCTGTAAGCGACGGTTTATTAGAGAGAATACTATACCCATGATGGGGTGGAGTCGTAAGAACACTAATTTCCTCTGGTCAGTATATTCTAAGTCTGATTAATACTTAGCTATTAATTCGCTATTACATACGTTTCGGTGGTCTCTTTATTATAGATTTGCTTGCCCTCCTTTGGATCGCATCCCTTATTGCTTTTGCTCTTATCTCTCGCCCACCAGCCTTCTGCCACGGTTCCATCCTGTGAGACAGGAGTGATTGAATCAATTTGCTTGTAGGGCCCAGACATCCTGTGGCCAGTGACGATATTTCTAATACTAAGTACCAAAAAATCAAGGAGAATTGTGTGACCGGCTTTTGGTAAACAGCTGTAAACTAAAAAGAAACCTGATGGTTCCTGAAAAGCTTAGGCCTTATGAAGTACAAAAAAGAAATGGCAGCACGAGAAGGCGAGGTCAGACTTGTTAATATCTGCTTGGTACGGGCTGAAGTGAGTTGAGTATTTTAAGTCTGAGCCGGATAAAGCGAGCTTTTTATACATATTCTAATAAATCGCCGGAATGCAAAACTGGTCACCGTACACATACATAATCTCTCATCCAAGGAGATAACAGCCCCTTTTGCCGGACCTCCAAATTCCTCTTGCCAAGACTACTCTAGATTAATAGCCCCCCTACTAAAACTGACGACATGGAAAATATAGTAATTATAATAGCTGCTAAGTTTATTAACTTAGTATTATAGTATTATATTCCTATTATATTATATTTCTGCGAGTTATACTATAGCGAACCTTTTTATCTGGGCTACTTGCCTAAATTATAGGGAGTAATTACTCTGGTATTTATACTACTATAATAAATAATTAAGCTCCTTTTACTACGCTTTAAGGCTAAGTTTAACTTCTTAGAAACCTAGTTTTATTTATTAGATAAAATAGCTAGATTATAGGATAAATCCATGGCAGTAATTTAAAAACTAATAGAGTTATTGCCAGATAAGGTGTTTTATATTATTAATAAGCTATATTAGCTAGATAATACTAGTACTAAAAAGTACTTAAAGGAGTTAATATACTTACTAAGAGGTAATAAGCTTAAAACTTTATTCATGATAATAGGCAGGGCTGCTTACTTATAAGATAAGTTATATATCTTAGAAATATTAATTCTAGAGACTTTTAGCTAAAATTATACTATTAACGCGTTAGACAGTAGTACTTTTAAGATACTTAGCGACTTAGTAAAGAGAAATTAATAAAGAATGCTGGAAAAGGGCCGCTTATCCAGGCATATCAATATAGCGTCTAGTATTATTAAAGAGCTAATGAAAGCTAAATCGCGATTGAACTATAATTATGTGCTTAACCCCGCGCTTCTTACGCGCCTTCTGAATATATTACAAGAAATAATCAATGTGTTCCAGCAGATATTTTGCGCATAATGTATCAACTTGATAATTTACATCCCCGCTGTTAACATTCTGTTCCTGTCTCCTTATAATCGATCCACACTAAAGTCAGAAATGCCTAGTGCCCGTTATCATAACCGCTACAGGTTCTAGACTGCAATTAACCAGAAGTCAATCTGTCTGGGCTCGAGCAGCTGTAGCGCAGATCGTGCAATTGCCCCAACAAGATTAATTGTTGGGACGGCCTGAAGACTTGCCGTACTAGTAGCCACGCTTGAAAATGGGGTCTGGCCTTTATCAGTACTGAGCTTAGCTTGGCCATTAGTATGTGGTGCCTGAATGGAATCTCAGTACAGATGCTTCGCCAGAGTTATCCGACAAGATACTCCCACGTTTTCCCGTACATGCATAGTCTTTCTGGCAATTCGAGGATATCTCCATCGCGCCTCAAGACAAGTCTGCGGCTTAGTACTTGCTCATCCTTTAGCTCAGCAGACTGCTCACCCGTTGAGGCCTTTTTCTTGGGGTCCTCGCCTGAGGGCTTTTTCTTGGGGTCCTCGTCTGAGGCCTTTTTCTTGGAGTCCCGTGGTGTAGTCGACCATTCCAACTTGCCGGGATGACGTAGTCGAAACGTATTCTTGATCAGCGACATTTCCCGTATCTTATCATTTGAGGGGTAAGTGATTCGATCGGTATCAAATGGAATCCAAGCTGCTATTGTTGAATTCTTTGTTTCTAGAGCACTTGTGACGTACCCAGCGAAATAAATGATCTCCGCTGGCGCTGTGTCAGACACTTCAAGTACTCCAGTCCTTGCAATATCTATATAAGTGTTTTTAAATCCAGATGCGTCAATTCTTGTTATAGGAGATATCATAGCCAGGAATAGCTGTAAGTTACGCTTTCTTAAGCCAAATAAGGTATTAGCTTGTGGTATATTCCGCATCCTAAAGTCATTATTTTCAATATTCTCAAACGTGCAGCTTGTGATGAAGTACGACCAAAGGTTCTGCCAAAGGCGAAAACCGAGAAGGACTGCGCCGGAGACAATCAATCCGGTCTGGCTAACCCCCTTCGCAGAGCTGAATAACGCAATTGCGGCCGATATTATGACGTTTGTCGCGTTAAGGCTAATCGTGGCCAATCTCCGACCGAACCAGTTAAGACGGCCTGATAATTCTCCTTCTATTATACGAGTATTATGCGCATATTTGCCATCGTGAGTGTAATGGAAGTAGTCGTTCCATACGGCGCCCGGCCCTTCCGAGAAATTGATTTTGCTGTCGATAAGCAACCGGTGAATCAGGAGACGGGGGTCCTCAATGCAACGCAGGTAAAGTTGCCGAAAGAGCTTTAGAAAAACTCCAGAATCAGTCTGGCTAGGTGTATCCGCGCGGCCGTATTCCAGGATAGTTTTTGGTGAGAATTCTGGGCTCTTCCCTTCGATCCGAATAAACATTTGATTATACTCCGAAAGTTTCGAAATAGTTGCATGATTTTTTTTTTCCTCAGTCTGAATCTTTTGGCGCTTTTCTAGCGCCTCTTGATGGGCCTTAATATCGCGCGGATTTTCCACAGGCCCTTCCAGGCCCTCGACGGCGGTTTTTGATCGATGAAGTACAATTGTGTCTTTGTAAGCTTGCATGAGTGTGTGGATTGCCCCGACGGTGAGGTGTATGTTTCTTTCCTTTCCATGCGTCGTGATATCAAGCTCAAATTCCGGCTTAAGGGCTGATACCGTAACAAATCCGATAGTATCCTTGTAGAAAGTTACTGTTGAGCAGTAAGGTGGCATAAAGCGAGTAATAATCTGGTATGAGTGATCGGATAGCGCTTTCACTAAGAGTTCCACAGCTAGCCGATGCTGATATATATACTCGGGACCCTTATCGCCAGTCTCGTCATCACACTTGGTGAAATATAATTTTTCACCCTTCGTAGACCTACTATTACTCGATTTTAAGCTAGAGCGCCTTTGAGGCTCGTCGGTACCATTGCCCGATTTGAGCTCTCCGAGATCCTTCATGATATTATTTCGGATTTCTTGGCTAAGGTTTGGAGATTCAAAGATCGTCTCGACGAAAATATGATAATTCGTTTTAAATTCGTCCTCTTCATGTTTTTTTTTCTCTTCCTCGGTTGTCTGATTCTGATCCCCCTTCTTACTATTATCTTGATTATTCTCTTCGTTTTGTTGCTGCGGAGACATTATTGGCAGATAAGTATTAATGCTGGCCAGAGATTTAAAAAAGGGGGGGGCCATTAGTAGTCTTTGGAAGGCGGACTAATCAAGTTAGTGTCCTATGCAGCTATGGCTGTGCCTAGCAGTAATTGATAGGCGGGACTGGATCGCAATATATATAGGCTATCAACTCGCGGCTTGTCGCTATGGAATATTCCGCAATCTCATGTGTGGCAGCTCTTACTGGCGTCAAGGTATAAGAATAGACTCCACTCTCATACGTCTTGCGTGACATTCCGTCGCTTACGTAGTAGTGCGGAGAACGTGAGGTAGGAAGGGTCACCTCATCCTAAGCCTGCTACTGGCGTTTGAATTAACGCAAATCCAAATTCCAACGCCTGTGCCACGTTTCTGCCACGTTATGAGAGTCATGTTCAGCCAAGTATTGTTAACATACTAGTAAATTCCGTGGTATATAGTTCGTTGTAACTTGTTGCAGAAATTTTTCTGCAGTTATATTATATAATAGCAACTTCCTCTTATTTAAACCGTATAATTGCTTTTTACGTATATCCCTCTCTGTACTAGCCGACAACATAACAGGTAGCGGTTACACCAAGTTTGCTTGTCCTATTAATAGAGGCATACTTATCCGACAATTCTTTTTCTTATAACTGGCTCATTCAATGTGTTACTGTTGCCAGTCTTTGGTGCAGCAACGCTTTTGTTGTACTAGACAAACAGCTGAAACGCAACAAGAGCGTCACGGTTCAAATAGACCAGGCAAGGGGGGAATGCCACACTTCCACTAGTGCCCTAGATAATTAAACCTTATTTGCCTCTCAATTGTAGATGCTTTGTATTTTGTCCATTAACAAAGAGAATTCGGACCATGTTAAAGGCTCAACTAGTTTTCCTATCAGAAACTCTTAGCCACCATTATATCTCTGGGCAACAGGCAGTCCCAGAACTTGAAGACCCGATGGATTCTTTTCTCGCTTAGCGGCCGCCTTTCCCCCCCTTTTTTGCAGACAGTAAAATCTCTCCCGGTGCCTTGACCATGGCCAGACAGAGAGTTCGGTCGAGTATCAGCGGTGGCACGGGTTGCCGCCACTTCTACAACATTTGAGTGCTGGCGCTAAAGTTAGAGTTTGAACTTATAACGCTCCTCTTAGTCTAGAATCTTGTCCTTGGAGCCCTAAGGGAATTGAAACTTAGTTTCACTAATACCAAGTACTGTTAGGCCGAGAATAGAGTTGTGGTTACTGGTGAGCATTCTCAGCCCTCACGTTCCAGCCCTATCAGCTCGGATTATTGTCCAATCGAATTAGTATCTATAGGTGACTGGGGGTCCAATTTTGTAAAATAAAACGCCTCGTAACTGAGCACCGCGAAGCTTAACATAAGAGTGGGGCGTCGTGTAGGGAAGGGCTGATCGCAAATTAAGTAAGGTCGAGGTTGAGAATACTGGCGATGTCGGAAGAGCCATGCCGAGAGGTGTATAGTGGCTGGGAGTATTCGGATATTCGTCAAACGGGAAGAGGCCTGCCTACGATAGGTGTGAGCAGCCGTCCAAAAGTACCCCGACGTGCCACTTTAGCCTCCTCCAGGAAAGTTATTGACCAGTTAAGGAATTCGGTTAACCGAAATAAAGGCGATGATCTTGAGGGAGCATTATTGGATAGAATATGTCAACGGGAGCCTTTATTTTAACAAGAGACAAGAGATCCTGTTAACTAGAGCGGCGGGTTAACCAACTCTTTATTTTCCCACCAACCTCCCTATTTTATAATCATAAAAGAAGATGGTATAATTCTTAGATAGTCAACTTAGTTCAAGGACCTAATCAACTTCAATTACACCCGTAGCTAGCCACAGCGTGATAGAATAAATTTAATTGCCGCTTGAGAGCATATTACCGCATACCACATAAGGATTGCCCAAGGCAGCGGCTGCTACTACGATCTTCCAAGTTACAAGAGTGTGTTATGGGGCTATTACTTGAACACCGGGGGGGGTTCCCCACTAGCAGAGATGTTGAGGCACCAGGATGGCTACGTAAATGTGGCTTTATATGGCCAAATTCTCTTGCCACTGGGGACGACATAGGCAACTGCTGTCAAATAAGCTCATAATATCACATGTCAAAGAGCACTATTAAAGGCCCAGATTTATTTGAGGAGCTGAAGGATTGACCCTTCTTATTCCGATCATGATGGGAAGTTCCTTGAAGCTGGCGCGTAATCCGTCCTGATGTTGTCTCCGCAGCTAGTGGCACGAAAGTTTCCCAGCTTTCAGCCGCTAAAGCTACTTGTCACAAATTAGTGAAGAAGTCTGATAAAACCTAAAATACTACGCCACCCCTTTCACGTTAGAGCTGTAGGTGCAAGGGGTAGAATTATCCGAAAGCTGGGAATTCTTAGGCTAAGTAACTATTAAGCTATTATATTTAACTAATTATTTAGTTATATAAAGCCGTGGTTTTTCTTATATAAATTCCGTGTAAAAACCTATTATTTCCTATATTATTTATCCCTTATTTTTATTTTTATACCTTTTAATAAAAACTTATAAAATAAGTAATT
>NW_011942210.1:0-969 GCF_000187425.2 Metarhizium robertsii ARSEF 23
ACTGGAAGTATTTTTGTTACACGGAGACCGTTACTCATCCGGAATCTATCCGACAACCTGCTTGGTCCACAAATCAGGAAAAGGAAAAGCCGAAGCATAAATATAGCACGTTCGTGCCTCATTCAGGGCGGGCCGGAAGTCGATTCTGTCTCGTACAGTACATACATGGCCTAGCAGCAACCTGCACCATCAGTTCTGCCGGATGTAAATAAATTGCTCTGAAAACTACTACATAATTTGCGAAGAATCTCTGAATGATCCAAGCTCGCCCTGTCCCAGCGATTCTGCCACGGGTAGAAGTCGAGCTGGCGCCATGCCTCTCAAGGTTAGGTTGTCACGAAGGAACTGTACTTCCCTCATCCAAATTGTAATTTTTTACGTCTTTTTGTCATATACCATCATCAACCACTGTACTTTTGTACCTGTAAGTACCTCGTTACCTCGCTTCGCTATCGGTGCAAGACTAAACCAGGCTCAGAGTATGACATCAAACAGCCAAGAGTTTTGTGCTGCACGACAACTGAGAATGGTGTGGCCTCCACACAGTGATGTCCTTCGCAATCCTACCAGCTCATGCAAATTCGGTGCACGTTTCCAAAGATCTAACCAAGCCCACTATGAGGAATCTCGCCTAGTCAATGCGGCGGAACGAGGAATATTTGATCGTTCCACGACTTGTACAACTGTTGGTGGCTGACAATGCACACATCTTGAAGTCAATGTTCAATTAGGCGGCAAGCGTTATGATCGATATTGGCCACTACTTTACTAGATAGCCATGGGACATTGGCCTGCCAGGGCCGGGACACTGGCAACTACCAAAGTGCAGAGGTGCAAGACACTGGCATTACCACCGTGTATCCAAAGGCAGCATGCGCTCCTAATACCAAACATAACGCGTTCAATGTCCTCGCCTATCTGCTGTAGGCGATCTTAGTGCAAAGCTACGGAGGGAAAAGCTTATGGAGT
>NW_011942210.1:1069-7935 GCF_000187425.2 Metarhizium robertsii ARSEF 23
ACACCACGCGCTCACTTGCATAGCATCTACCCACGATAATTTTGGGTCTTGGCAACCATGAAGCTGCAGAACAAGTCTCTAGCGACCAATGCCCGACCGCGGCGTTCGCGAGCCTCCGAAGAGCACCCCGCAAGACAAAACGAACCTGTGGCTTCGAGTGGCGACGGCGGCCTTGGGGAAGGTGAATGGTATGTGATGCACCTTGTGTAGGCGTTGTATGTTGGTAGCTAAGACAGTTCTAGGTACAATGTCGAAAAGATAAAGAGCCATAGGATTAATAAAGAGGTTAGCGCTTGTGTAATCTGCGACGCGATCACATCTCTCAACTTAGTTTCGTAGAGAAAACTGGAGCTTCGGGTCAAATGGGAAGGCTATGATCGCAAGAAAGATCTAACATGGGAACCGGAGGAGAGTCTGCGGTGAGTATGAGAGGGTCAACAAGCGCGTCATTCTGTTTCCTTACTAACACTCACGAGGGAATCCGTGCCTGAAATTGTCCAGGCGTATTTTGTCTCGATTGGCGGACGACAGGAAGTGCATACACAGGGGAGGACAGCGTCTAAGAGAAAGAGTAGACCATCCGTTGCCACGGCCGCAAGAGACACGAAGTCAGTGACGCGACAAAGTGACGCGACAAGAGAACGGCACAAATCCTCCTGAGACAGCTCGTTCCTTTGCAACAATGTCATGGAAACCGCCTGTTGGCTCATGGGAGGACGAAATTGATAGAGTCGATGCTTGCGAGAGAGAGAGCGACGGAAGGCTTGTCGTCTACCTTGTTTGGAAGAACGGTAGGAAAACCAGACACAAGACGTCCGTCATTTACCAGAAATGTCCGCAGAAGGTATATGTTGCGCAGAGGAGGCAAGAATGTTAAGACTTTTGGATGCTAATGCTGGATCAGATGCTACAGTTCTACGAGAAACACGTCAAGATTGTCAAGGACGAACATTAGCTGCGATTGAACTACCACGCAAGATACCTGGCCATTTGCAGGAGGCTTATTCGGGCCGAATCGGAACAAAATAGTAGCGAAAAATATTATTCCATGCATCAGAATCGGACGAGCAATGGATATCCGGAGGCGACATCGCGCCGCAAGACGCCAGGTTTGAGAAATGCACATTGCAGAAGACCATTTATGCCATGCGACATGACCGACATAACGCAAAAGCGAATTCCGTCATCTCACAACAGACGAAGCTGACGCGGACATGAGCCGGCCAGTTTTTCGCGTTGGCTCCCTGCAGGCTGTCCCCTCCATCACCACGATGCCGTTGGCCTAAATATCCTAAATAAGTCGAGTCAGGCGAGTCAGCATGCCTCCCGGGTCGTGTCTATTCGTAGGTGACATCGAGTACGAAGAATTGCACTCACCGGCTCCAGATTTCAGTATTTCCGCAGTCGAGCAGCCTCGGTCACAAGAGCCGGCCTCCAGTTCCTCCACCTCGTCCGCGTCCACGCGCCCGTCGCGGCCGAAGAAACATAAACTGCGCACGCCAGAAACCTGGAAGCACTTTTGTATCCCTCAAGGAGATGAGGATATGCACTAGAATAGTCAGAGACTTTGATATTGCCAGCTTTGCCTTAACCCGCCATGGCGGACTGTCTCGACCAGCATCGGGAAACGGCATATGCGAACTGGACACGGTATTGTCATCGATGACGAAGCGCGGCCCGCCAAGAAGGCACTTCAACAGTCTCTCGAGGTGGCATTCACACGTGCCGAGGAGAAGAATCGAGAACTATTGTCTTGTGGCGAACAATCAATCCTGCGGAATACGATCAAACTTGACGCATTCTATGAAGCACAAATCCAGCTCACCACGCGTCGCCGTCTGCCACTTAACTGTATCTCCTGGCCAGAATACCAAGCGCTTCTTTGCGCAGTGAACCCTAGGGCTGACGAGATCCTCATCCAATCTGGCACTGCGGTATTGGCCCATATTGAGAGGCCGTACGCACTACACCGCGAAAACACCACTGGGCTGCTCGGGACGCTTGGGAAGAGGGGAGTTCGTGTCCTTCTCGAAAATGGCGCCGATCATGGAATGAAAGCCAACAACAGTGTCAAACCAGCGATGCATGTAATGATAACTTCACCGCAGTCGAAACAAACAAAATCATATCTCCGTATCGCGAAAGCGTTCGTCTAACACCAGGCCGACGTTAATTGGGAAGACGACCGTACAACAGCCCATAGTAATTTAGAAATGGTCAAGTTCCTCCTTGACAACAACGCCAACACCGAGTCGAAGGGCCGCTGGGGCGGCAGCGGTGGCACACATCTACATGCAGCCGTGAGATACTCCAAGGAAGCTATCGTCAAACTAGCTTGGGAGTCTGTGAAGCCCAGAGTTGGGGTGCAATTTCGTCTATATCGATCAACTTCTTTCTGGTGCGAGTCTTGATCTCGATAGTAGAACTGGGAGGGACGACTTGGCCTCCTCGCTGAATCCTGAGTTTAGACTCGGCAATGCTTGTGTATGAATCATGCCGATTCAAAAACAAATCGCGCAATAGGTTTGTGAGGCTGTCGCTCTCCACTACTTTATGGCCGGTCGCATCCTCCTTTACATAGCCATCTGTTTCATGCCGAACGACGAAACTCATACCACAAAAGCGGAATGATAGAATTCGATGGTGACCCGTGCTGCCACTTACCTCGGCAGCGGCGTAGCGTCGCTCAAATTGGTGGCCGAAATCACGGAAGTCATTGGGCTCAATAACCTCACTAGTAGCCGCTTCTGTTTGGCAAAAGATGGTTGTATTTTGAGTAACCTCGGCGTTGATAGTAAAAGATTCGAGCGTGTAGCTGGACTAATCAGGTTGGACAAATTGGAGCAGCTTGCGGATATTGTTCCGGTCAGTAATGACATCGACAGCGTGGAGATTGAATGTCGGGTGCTCCATGAACAAGGAGCGAAACAGTGGCTCAATCGGGCAGTCTGGATGGCGGGCGGCATTTTGGGCGATGTAGACGAAGCCAGAGTCTTTCTCCAGCTTCTGGGGAACTCTCGGGGGATTCCAGAGTGGTGTAAGGCCAGGTACGATGATTGTTGGCGTCGACCCTTCAATCCAACTATAGGAGGATAGATGTCTGACATCGGTGATTTCGGCCGATTGGCCTAGACCCTCAAGATCCGAGCGAGAGATGTTGACGTTGATTCCAGAAGACATGCTGTCCAGGCCTATCAAAATAACCTACTTGCCGAAAGGAGATATGGGTGATCACCGAATCTAAAGTAGCTGTTGCTAGCTTGGTGCTCTCTCGTGGCTGCTGGTACTCCTCAGTTCCCTACCTCATTTGGAGCCCAGTGTCTGTTATTCAAGCTTCGGTGGTCGCCTTTTCAGAGTCGACCACGTCGAACCCCCCGACTTGGGCACAACACCACCTCGAAGACTGGTGGCGTGGCTAATTGTCTTATTGTGCGCCGCTTTATACAAGCCGGACCCTTGTTGACATATCAGAAGCGAACACATTTGGAACAGAGGACAATCAAGTGAGCTGTAGCCATCGTCTGCCTATCAGCACCCCGATCAACTCAAAGCGCTGTCACATTCCCCGCGCCAGGTGAGAAGCAAACTGCTGATAGCTTGCATGACGTGAGGTATGCTCTACACGCGGTCCTGTGGCGCCAGCATTAGATAGGTTGGTTGCACCGACGTCACCGTCACCTGGACCTGGCAGCTTCACAACTCCCATCATCTGCCCAAGATGTCCTTATTTTCAGAAGGCACTCAGTGAGAACTTCCAGGCATCCTCAGCTCTGTTCCACCTGTTCTGAGCAAGACCTAACACGTAGCGTAGCACTCAACAGCCAGCGCAGTGGAATTGACAGAGAATAAACCCACAATGTTTAAGCACGTAGTCGATTACTTATATAGAGGAGGTAACCGTCACCATCCAAAATGCCGAAAAAACGCGGAATCTTCAGCTTACCATGGCCAGACTGTTGCTGGAAGGAACCTCAGGCCGAACACAGCAATATCTACTTGATTTGCTCGGAATTATGTTTCATTCGCGCTTTTGTGACGGTAATGCACCACCGTTACTTTGGTGCATTACCGTAAAAGCCGAAATACCTGTGTAACGGGCTGAGCCGGTGTGGCTCGGTTTACACTCTCGCCTTCGGCCCTGGCCTGCCGGCCCGGGACACGCCCACAAGCGAAATTACTCACGCATTGAGCTCAGGAGCTCTCCTTTTCTTGGCCTGTTTTCTCTTTCTTCTTTGGCGTTTGGATACTCGTAGTAGTCGCCTGGCTAGTTGTCAATATACTCAGCTTGGATCGTTACATTGAGCGTCGACTATGTAAACAGGTAGCCAGCTCCTCGGGAGCTTCCAGTTCTCCAACTCTGCAAGGCAACCAATTTGTTGGTTTCTAACACGTTTCTGGCTGAATAAGCCCCGTGCCCCTTACATTCTGATCCTGGGCTTCCAACCTCCTCCTTGCCTTAGCACACAAGTCCTCCTGCTGTCAATCCAGGTGCTGGGGCCTGTGCCACTGTTAACATCGTCTCGACGGGAGCAGCGGATTTCTGTGCCCTGCACTGTGTTAACCAGCGACCTACTGATAAGCGTCTTACATCATGGGCAAACCCAGGGTCCACAGAATAATCTTCTTGCAAACAACAATCCAACTTATCCGCCACCTCATCCATTTGGCCGCCTATGTAGTATATAAATACAGCAACCTAACACCACAGCTCTTGCCGCCTTCATCTAGGCCAACTAAAATTCTATTCGGCAGTTCTTATAGTAACCTATACTCTATATGGCAGGATTTGCCTTCGCAATATCACAGCTGCCAGATGCCTCCAATGCCACCGCTTAGACACTCCCCAAAAAGTCGTCTTCGTCTTCCAAGTTTTAGCGAAGTCCCGCGGAGGGACAGGCCCGCTGAATACCTTACCACACGAACCTTTAGTGAAAGCTCATGCGTAAGTAGCTCACCCAAGCCCGTATATGTAGTTTCGACACTCCCCTGTTTTGTAAAACCGCAAAACGGCAGTCCAGAATTGCAGCCCAACCTATCACTCGAATTCACCCCACACACGATCATCCATCACCTGCGATAGCGAGGAACCAGTAGAGTGCTTCGCCAACTTGCCAAAAAAAAAAAAAAAAAAGAAAGAGATTCAATCACGCTGATGCATGCATAACATCGTCAACTCAAAGCGCCGACACCCCTCTTCTACCGCAGGAAGGCCAACCGCGACATCCAACAAGGATCGCCAGCAGCAAGTTAACCAAGCAGTTGGTAGAAATTTCGGCAAATTCGTCAAGCCTAGACTGATTACGCATCTACAGGCAAGGTTTCTGGTGGCCAAATACGTAGCAGCGCATGGTCTCAACAAAACGTCCGCAGCATCTGTTACCCTGTTACTGCATGTATTCCACCCCATCTGTCAAGTTCGCTTAGCCTCTGGGCAATCGTTCGTTCAGAGGCAATATGGTTGGGTATCAGTGCACCTCAGCTTTTCGACACAACCGGTGACGAATGGACTGGGATGGATGCATTTCAACCGACGCAGGTGGCCGGAAGGGGAGAGAAAAGAGGACTGCCGGGCCCGTATAGCCCGTTCTCTCAATACTCTTGAGAAACCTCAAAAACTGAAGAGAGGGTAACTTTCGCCAACAGGCATCCACAGACACTCGCCCTGTCAACCTGCACTACTCATTTATTCGGGGCATGGCACGGCGCGGGATGCACGGGAGGAAGCCGACAGGAAGCACAGACAGAAAGTTGCGGGAGCAGAAATTGTGATCATTTCCTTGAACACACTCGGCTGGAGCAACCAGGTGTGTCCTCCGCTTGGATTGCAACTGGCGCAGACCGCGATTTTTGGGCTCAAATGCAGCCTAAAAGTACTCAATAAATATGTTACTCCAAAATATACACTACATAGTTATGGAAACATGCAGTATATATCCAAATGATCACATATGCGCCTACAAACTGCTTGCAGTCTTCGAGTAAGGACTACACAAAAATCCTTCGAAGTAAATATCTCAATAATGAGCTTTTCTTGGCCTCCTTTTTAGGGAATATCTTTCCAGTCTTAATTGTGTAGCGTCGAAGTTTATTCACACTCTCGAACTTTGGGACTGGGTGACCGGTTCGTCCAGAGTCGATAAAGTCCATGATATTGACATGCGCCTTCTCAATCGCCTGACATAATTCTTAGCCTGCAACGCTACCATTCGTGATTGGCCACATACCTCTTTGCAAGACTTGACTGTTTGAGGAACATGCCCTATATCTAACATGGCTGAGACGCTGCAAAGAGTCCAGGCTATTCTCGTCAGTCCCATACAATTCTGCGAAGTGCTTCACGATTGCCACCCGAAAACACCTCCTAGCGATCTTTTCTCTTTTCTCGTCCCTTTCCCAGCGAAAAAACTGAACCATACGATGGTATTCTTCCCATGCCGCAATATTCCGGTCGTAGTTGAACTTGGGATAGCTGCTGAAATAGGCATCAATCGCGTTTGGAGTCTCCATTTTCATTCAGCTCAAGATCGAGGTGGCGTTTAAAAAAAAAAAAAAAAAAGAGCATAGGCTTGATTCTTATCATGTACTGTGTATGTACATATTAATAGTTGTTCACCAAGTCGTATCAAGGCAATCACGGCTAAAACGATGCCCCTACTGGTAGTAACTAAGGAGCAAGTATCTTGGCATTCTTGATTGGAGGAAAAAGGGAAGTTTAGGACTTGCAATACACTTAAACCTGGTATGCGTGACTTTGTCGTTCCAAAGCAAAAAGAGCCGTCGTGAACAGCGCTCTTACCCTTTACCCCACTCGTGCTACTTCTCTAGTTAGATCCACAACCTACAACTCTTCAAATTTGCCATATGCT
>NW_011942211.1:0-3293 GCF_000187425.2 Metarhizium robertsii ARSEF 23
CCTATAGATGTCACTGTTGCAAAACTCGGAAAGACACAAGCCAAGTAGGGAAGACAGGAAACAAGCCCCACAGTACATTGGACGATGTACCTCAGCTTGTAAATTTTACGGAGTTTCGTACCAACAGCGGTTGCAATGACAGCTGCGAAGGAGCAGCGAAACAGCTGTTCGGATAAGGCTGCCTCTGTTGATTGAGCGAAGCTTTTCTATACTCCGACCCCCCTGCCCGCGATCACGTGTACCAATTCTATAACTATTCTAGGGGCTCAATTTCCATCACGTGTTTTTGGGGCTTCTGATTGGCCTGTTTCCAAGGCTTCTGATTGGCTAATAGCGCTGCCTTCTCATTGGTCCATTCCAAACGCGCTGTCACCTGACCTGCGATGATCTACGCGCTCTGGCCATCATCTACGCGTCTTCTGCAGCAGTCATGGTGAAGCTTCGCACTTTGCGTATTTCTTTTCCAACAACAAAACAATATAGATACAGAGTGCTGCTCTATCCATGCCTATATATGCTTGCTCTCTTGCTTTCTGAAGAATGCCTCTGCTGGCCTAGATAGCATTCCGATCCGTAGCCTTTCTCGAACGAAGTGAGGACTGGGGGTTTGGGGGCTAGCCCCCATGAAATAGAAAGAGACGAACGACTGGGGGTTTGGGGGCTAGCCCCCATGAAATAGAAAGAGAGAAGAACAGCTCGCTGCAGGCGCACCCAGCGGGCTCCCGGAGGGAATAATTCAAGTCTGTAAGGTTGTTGCCGGTTCGAAGGCTTCGAATTCAACGGATCCCAAAGCTGCTGGGCTGTCGGATCGAGAGCTTTTAACTTCGAGTACACCTATTCGTAGCATTAGTGGCGCCGCCACAAAGCAGTAACTACTCTATAAGGCACTTTTGCTGGCCCAAAACACACAACAACCAATACTTGCCCAAAACTATCAGACTGAAGCACGGGCAGCGAGCAACGCTCGTGCTTCAGTGGTGTCGGGTAGCTCTTAGGAGGAAGACAAGAAGATGAAATGGGGAACAAACGTTCATAAGAACCAGCCAGATCAAATGGCCCAGATTCAGGCAAGTTTAATATCAAGTTTCTGAGCGTAGTAATTTACGAAAGAAGGCTCACTAAGTTGGCTGGAAAGTTCACAATTGAATTCATGGTCGATTCTTGAACAGCGAAATTGTTGTTGCGGGAAGCTACCTTACATAACTACAGCAGATTGGCACATTAGATAGTGCAAAAAAACCACCACTATAGCGCCTTTAGTGATAGAACCACAATAAATACAGCGCTTAGAGCGCTCCCACCACTGCAATTATAGCGCATCCAGCACAACACAACTATCACAGCTTCAATCGCAGCTTCAATCGCAGTCAAATCTCGCAGCCTCAATTGCAGCGGGGACTGGCACCCATAAAATTCAAGTAAAGAAAGAGAAGAAGAAAGCTTCTTTACCCCCGCGAATAGCCTATCCGCGGCCCCTCGTTGGCAGAGGCTCCGTAAGGGAAAATCTTTCTATTGGTCCATATAAAACGCGCACGCACCTGACCTCGCGATACTCTCTGCGCGTCACCCTCCCGAAGTCTCAGTGAGCCTAAATGGTCTCCAAATACTGTTCTGCGTGCCTACGGACCTGATTGGTCAGCTGGGCCATTAAGGGAAAGCCTTTCTATTGGTCCAAAAAAACGCGCACGCACCTGACCTCGCTAAAAGATACCTCTTCTGACCTAGGGAGTAAGATCTTCAGCACCTGCATTCCTTGCCGCGACAAGAATTCGAAGAAAAGGAAGGCCGTACAGCCATTATGTCCTGATGTCTCGCCCAAGAGACGTGGACGTCCTAAGCTATCAGTCCCCCCTACATCGCGTCCAATACAACCCCTCCTTATCCCTCGCCCACTAGCATCCGCTCTCCCTCCTCTCCTCGACAGTGATCCAGGCCCTCTCGTCCTCCCTCCTCTACCCGAATCGCGGACCAGACCCTGTCCCCCCCAAGTGCAGCCTCGAGTCCTTCAACCCGTACAGCCGATCCAGCCTCGAGTGCTCCAACCCACATTATTCGTAGCAGCAGTGGCGCCGCCACGAAGCCAGTAATTACTCCACAAGACACTTTGTTGGCCCAAAACACACACACACAACAACCAATACTGGCCCAAACTTTTCTCTAGATGAGACTAAAGCACGAGCAACGCGAGAGCTTCCTGTCCCCCCCAAGTGCAGCCTCGAGTCCTTCAACCCGTACTGTCGGGTAACCCTTAGGAGGAAGGCGATAAGATGAAATAATCCAGCCTCGAGTGCTCCAACCGATACAGCCAGTCCAGCCTCGAGGCCCTCAGCCGGTTCTTCCAGTCCAGCCTCGGGTCGTTCAACCGGTTCTTCCAGTCCAGCCTCGAGTCCCTCAAGCCGTACCACCAATCCAGCATCATGCCCACCCTCACGCCGCGGGCTTCATTCCCAGCGAGCAATGGGGCTATATACAGAGTTTCAACGCTGCCATGGGTCAGATCAAGATGGAGACCTGTAGCCGCTGGTTGTTGTGGGAAGCTGCCTCTGGATGTATATATTTACATAAGTACAGCACAATGGCACATTACATAGTGCAAAAAAACCACCACTGTAGTGCCTTTAGTGATGGAACCACTATAAATACAGCGCTTAGAGCCGTCACACCACAGCAATTATAGCGCATCCAGCACAACACAACCGTCACAGCTTCAAATGCAACTTCATATGCAACCATGGCTATATGCTTGCTCTCTTGCTTTCTTGCCGCGGGCTTCCTTCCCACCGGGCAATGGAGGTATATACAGAGTTTTCACGCCGCCATGGATCAGGTCAAGATGGAGACCTGCACCCGCTGCAAGGAACGGTGGTTTGTGATGGATCTAAAGGCTGAGGTCTGCCACGCCTGCTTCTTGCGAGATAAGGGCAGCAAAACACCCTTCCTCATGTCCGCGGAGAACGAAATGGACCCAGGAGAGCTCCCGGCCCACCTGCCAGAGCTTACACAAGTAGAAGAGATGATCATCGCCCGGTCCCATGTGCAGATGATGGTCCACCGCTACCGTGGCCACCAGTACCACTACTCGGGACACTGTGTAAGTTTTATGCAGAACACGGTCAAGACGGTTGACGTGCTACCTAATCTGCCGTCTGAACTAGATATCGTGATTTTACGACCTTCGGATCGGGTTGTCGACAGTGATCCGCGATACCGACGCCAGTTCCGGTCCGATTTTCGGGTCCGTAAGGGGCGTGTGATTCCGATTTTCGGGTCCGTAAGGGGCGTGTGATCACCTG
>NW_011942211.1:3393-5921 GCF_000187425.2 Metarhizium robertsii ARSEF 23
TACTGATCAAGTTTGATGAGTATCACGGGCCTGTTTTTCCACATTGCGAGCCGGGGGTGATACCTGTTTTCCCTGCCACTCGCCAGTTTGAATACAAAGGAGTGGCGTGTTCCCGTACCCAGTTTCCTCTACGGCTCGCATATGCAATTACAGTCCATAAGAGTCAAGGGTTAACGCTGTCTAAGGCCGTTTTAAACTTGAATCAGAGGGAGCATTGCCCAGGCCTTTCTTATGTAGCTGTATCACGGGTTAAGACGTTGGCGGGAGTTATGTTTGAGGTTCCATTTGACTTTGAACGTTTTAAACATGTTACTTCCGCTGTATCGGTAGATAGAGAGTTAGACTATACTGTAAGAACAAATCAATTACTATAAAATTCGAACGTAGTGAGGCCGGGGGTTTGGGGGCTGGCCCCCATGAAGTTCAGACCAAAAATAAATAAATAAAAAAAAGAAAAAGAAAATAAAAAAGGAAAACAAGTCAGGAAAAAAAGCTTCGCTTTACCCCCGCGTATATCCTATCCGCGGCCCCTCGTTGAAAAGCGAAGCTTTTCTTTACACTCCGACCCCCCTGCACGCGTGCACGTGATCCAAATCTGTGAGAAAAGTAGTTCCTATCACGTGTTTTTAAGGCCTCTGATTGGCCACAATCCTGGCTTTTGATTGGCCGAAATCCTGTCGTTTGATTGGCTATCTTCAGCGGCATCTGATTGGCCGCTTCAGAAATGTGCTATCACATGATATCGCGGGCCTTACGCGTAATCCGTTGCCTCCTACATCTCCACTGCTCGAAACTACTCAACCTACTCCGCATAGCATTCGATCCGTGGCCTTTCTCGAACGAAGTGAGGACTGGGGGTTTGGGGGCTGGCCCCCATAAAATAGAAAGAGACGAACAGCTCGCCGCAGGCGGCCCCCGGCAGGGTCCCCGAAGGGCTCCCGGAGGGAATAATTCAGGTCTGTAAGGTTGTTGACGGTTCGAGGGCTTCGACTCCAACGGCCTTCCAAGGCGGCTGAGCTGCCGGCTCGAGAGCTTCAAGTTCGCACATTATTCGTACCAGCAGAGGTGCCGCCGCAAAGCCAGTAATTACTCCACAAGGCACTTTGTTGGACCAAAATACACGCACAACAACCAATACTGGCCCAAACTTTTCTCTAGATGAGACTAAAGCACGAGCAACGCGAGAGCTTCAGTGGTGTCGGGTAGCCCTTGGGAGGAAGGCGATAAGATGAAATAAGGAACAAAGGTTCATGCAAGTTTAATATCGAGTTTCTGAGCGTAGTAATTTACGAGAACAAGGCTCACTAAGTTGCTGCAAAGTTCACAGTTGAATTCATAGTCGATTCTTGAACAGTGATATTGTTGTTGTGGGAGCTACCTCTGAATGTATGTATATATTTACATAACTAACTACAGCAGAGTGGCACATTACATAGTGCGAAAAAACCATCACTATAGCGCCTTTAGTGAGAGAACCACTATAAATACAGCGCTTACAACTCTCCCGCTAATGCAATTATAGCGCATCCAGCACAACACAATTATCACAGCTTCAAATGCAGCTTCACATGCAGCCATGCCTACATATGCTTGCTCTCTTGCTTCCTGAAGAATGCCTCTGCTAGCCCAGATAGCATTCCGATCCGTAGCCCTTCTCGAACGAAGTGAGGACCGGGGGGTTGGGGGCTGGCCCCCATGAAATTCACATAAAAAAATTAAAAAAAAAAAAAAACCATGTAAGATCTTCCGCACCTGCATTCCTTGCCGCGCCAAGAATTTAAAGAAAAGGAAGGCCTTACAGCCATCATGTCCTGATGTCCCGCCCAAGAGACGTGGACGTCCTAAACTATCATCAGTCCCCCCTACATCGCGTCCATTGCAACCCCTCCTTATCCCTCGCCCCCTGGCACCCGCTCTCCCTCTCCGCGATGATGATGCAGGCCCTCCTGTCCCCTCTCTACCCGAAGCACTTCGCCCTCTCCTTGAAGCTCAGACCAGGCCGCATCTTCTCCCAGTCCAGCGCCAGCCCGTTCTGCCGGTCTGCCCGCCACGCATTCAGCCAATCCAGCCTCGAGCTCTTCCTTCGTTCCAGCATCATCATGTACAGCCTCAACAAACTGGCTTCCTTCCCGCTGAACAAAGTTCTCATACCATCATCACAGGACGAGTCGGATCGGATTCAGAACCTGTCCGCCCTCTGCTCCCCGTCCACCCCGAAACACGGTCTATGCCGCCCGAACCGCCTCGGGGTACGGGCTTCCTTCCCACAGAGCAATGGGGGTATATACAGAGTTTCAACGCCGCCATGGGTCAGGTCAAGATGGAGACCTGTACCCGGTGCAAGGAACGGTGGTTTGCAATGGACCTCAAGGATGGGGTCTGTCACGCCTGCTTCTTGCGAGATAAGGGCAGCAAAACACCCTTCCTCATGTCCGCGGAGAACGAAATGGACCCAGGAGAGCTTCCGGCCCATCTGCCAGAGCTGACACAGGTGGAGGAGATGATCAATGATCATATGACTACTGCAG
>NW_011942211.1:6021-7556 GCF_000187425.2 Metarhizium robertsii ARSEF 23
GGAGAGGATACACCCACCTGCCGATTCTTCTTCCCGCGGCCGTTGTTTACGGCACCGGTTGTCACGAAAGCAATCAATCACAAGGCATGGCTGTTCTCGCCGGCCCGAAATCAAGGGACGCTCAACCAGTGTGCCCCCGCTCTTACGATGGGCTGGATGGCGAATACCGATATTCAGCCACCGACAAGCCTACGTGCAGTGTTGTCGTATATAGGGAAGTACGTCTCCAAGCCTGAAAAGTCTTCTACGTCGTATACTGAACTACAGGCCCAGGTCCTTCCCTTTATGAACGACCGAGCGCCCCTACTGTCCTTTGTATCTAAGATGCTTAACAAGTTGATCGGAGAACGCGACTGGTCAGCGCAAGAGATATCGCACATCCTCTTACAGCTCCCAGTCCAAAAATCCTCACGTATGCTCGTGGGCTTGGACTGTCGCCCGGATAACGTCCAGCGTGACCTGATTGTCCTTGAGTCGGGAGAGGTGACGGCCCAGCGTTTGGTACTGCGGAGGTATCAAGACCGACTTGCGGACACGAAGCATGGAGATGCGGCCCTCATCGATCTCTCACTTTTTGACTGCTTACGGCACTGGGATTGGCTAACGTGGAAGGTTCGGCCCCGAGCCAGCCCGCGGGTGATCAACTACTACCCCCGGTACTTGAACGATCCGGAATCTCCTGACTATTCGGACTACTGCCGGGTGAGGCTGATGCTCCATCACCCATTTGTAGATTGGGACGACCTGTTGATGGTGGATGGTCGGGTGTATGGGTCCTATATCGATGTTTTTCGGGCCTGTCTCCGCTCGCATACTCGCCCGATGCTTTTCGGGCCTGTCGCCGCTCGCATGCTCACCCGGAAGACTTCTATACGGATCCGGACCCGGAATCTGGGGCGTCGGACACGGAGAGCGATGAGGATTCCGAGGAACAGGCGGAGGACCACCCTTTGGCGGACTTTGAAGCATTTGCTCGCCGGAGACCGCATGAAGATTTCACTCGTGTCGACTTGCTCGATAGTCTAGGCTCCCGGGAGATGGACCGTGACTATGATTGGTCCTCCCACATCGGCCGTTACGACATACCCCCTGACATCTGGGACCAGGTCAAGGCCGAGAATCCGATAGCGCAAGCAGTTTTGATGGACTCCTCACCAGATCCTTTAAATCCAGAACAGAGGAAGTTGTACGACGCCGTGGTGAGTCAATATTCTGAAGAGCTTACTTTGGATGCCCCGCTCCCCCGTCAGCTCCTCTTAAATGTGGACGGTGTTGCCGGGTCCGGGAAGACCTTTACGCTTCTGAAAATTTGTGCACGGATTCAGGAGCTTGCTGTCGAGGCCGGAAAGCAGAACCCGGTCTTTCGAGCGGCTCCTACGGGTATTGCGGCATTCAATATCGTTGGTAAGACCCTTCACAGTCTCTTGCGGCTCCCGGTTAAGGGGAAGAAGTCAGATTTGTCAGTCGCTACCTTGCAGTCCTTGCAAGCCCTGTTTCGGGACTGTCGCTTCTTGATCGTTGACGAGAAGTCGATG
>NW_011942212.1:0-4042 GCF_000187425.2 Metarhizium robertsii ARSEF 23
AGTACTTATTAAGTACAAACCAGGCTGGCCCCGCTACCTGGGTGAAGAAACCCCCAGCTCAACCAAGACGAAGCCTCCGCCTACGACGAGTACCACTTCCAACGGTGAAAGGAGTATCCTTCGCAGCGACACAACTGGTGAAGCAGATCGGGGTCCATTTTCGGTAGCTTTGTTTCTGTCACTTTGGTTTAGAACCATTCGAGGACGAATGGTGTTTAGAGGGGGGATACTGTCACAGCACCATCACGACTTGTCTAAGACACTCACGTGAGCACAGACCATTAGCGCACCATAAAGCTGTAGTCTAGATAGCTTCCTTTTCCCTCCTCCTTAAGGCACAACTACGTTACTACCAGCACCTTAGATTCGCCCCGTGATAGCGTGTTTCATTCAACAGGGGCGGATTATCCGACAGGAGCGATGAGACAGTGATGAATGAAGAATACAAGATTTGGCAATTGTGTAGGACAACCGTCTCTCAATGACTATAGCTAATAAACGTGCAAAAGCGCGACAAGAGGGCATGCCTGTCATTGCCTCCTCTACCCTACCCGGGTAGAGTGGGTAGAGGGAGCTCTACAATGCCCAAGTATGAGGACGAACATCTTCATACGGAGTTGCTGCTCTACTTATACATTGTAGACTGACAATGCGGTCAGCGTTCAAGGGAAACGCTGGTGAACATTGACAATATGCCTAGACCGCCTTCATTGGTTCATAAAGCCCTCCAGACGCTGAAACGCATTTCTCTCCTTGTCCGAGAGGTCCTGGAATTAATTTTCCACCATCGCACCGATCATCATCATCTGACTGCGGGAAAACGAAGTCCGGGCCCGGCGTCATATGCTCCTCAATAAACGAGATATGCCCAGCGACTTTGGTGAAAGAGGTATAATCACCACAGGAAGCCGTGTTGGAAATACCAATCAATACTCCAGTCTCTTTCTCGACAAAGGGACCGCCGCTATCGCCAGAGCAAGCGCCCTTTCCATTTCCACCAGCGCAAAATTCGTTTTCAACTGGTATCCGCCTCCACTCAGGCGGACAACTATTGTGAATTGGCAGCTCAACTTTTTGGAGAACGCCATTGGAACCTACACCCCTTACCTATTGATTAGCTTTCTGACATTGCAATGCTAAGTTCTACAGCACATACCAGCCTGCTGCGATTCCAATTGAATTGGCCTTAGGTTCTAAGCCCTTCGTCGGCAGCTTCGCATAGCTAATATTCCTGTCTGCCTCAATTGGAGTTGATAGTTTTAATAAAGCGATGTCATTACCGTAATAAGCTTGATAATGCGTATTATTTCCCTTGAATCGAGAACGCGAAGGGTGGATAGAGACATAGCTAGAGTGGAAAATTATATTTGCAACTGCAGAGCGAAGATCCTAGATAAATTAGCTTTGTGCTACTCCTTCAAGAGCTCCTTCACCACGTTAAAGTATAACAGACAACAGTGACAAAGCAGTCGCTTAATCGATATAATAGGGCAGAATCTTACCGGTTTCGATGGGCTTTCCACCCACATACCATCCTTGAGGGACCTCGAGCAATGACCAGCAGTAAGAACAGTAGTACTATCCAGTAGAGATCCTCCGCAATCAGGTCCAACTTTAACAATGTATGGAAATTCACTGGCATTCGCCAGCTCGCCGCCAGTGATTCTTTTATCTATAGTTGCCGCTGCCGTTAAAACAGCGAACACTGCTTGTAAAGCAACTTTGTATGCCATTTTACAGATATGCTGCTGATTTGCAGGTGAGTTTTGATAGTTTCAAGGGAAAATAAAACAGAAAAGTTGCTGCAGATGAAATTGTTACTGAACAGAGAGGTTGCAATATTTATATTCACGCCTCCGTATCTTGATTCTTATATAATCATTCCACGTATTCCACTTTGAGCATTGATTTTACCAGATAGGTATCCTGCAATATAATTATTAGGGAATTTCTACGCGGTCATGACTCTTACATGGGCATGATTTTTACCATTTTTGATTGGTCGTCTACTCTCTTGACCCGTAGGTACGTCCTACCCAAAGGCGGTGGTGCTGGATTCAGCTAGGCTTGACGAACGCCGGTTAACTGGTTAATTACTCGGATTCAGGTTCAACGCGTAATCTCGGGTTGATTTTATACGTGCTTCGCATAACGAGTCACGCGGGTCATAGGTTATGGGACGAGTTAGGACTTGGTATGGGTCTGATGACTCGCAATATTCCTCTGAAACCTGATGAGATCTATGAAAAGTTATCAGTTATAAGTACACGAAAGCGAGGATTGGTAAGCAGACCGACCGCTTGTCATGCTCTGCAGTGAACTGGCGCCCCTCAAGGTTGCTAGCAAAGATCTGCCTGTTTGTCAGCATGTGGGACCAACAGGAAATACTTTTCAACTCTGTCGGAAAGGTCATGTTCTATTTGACTTTGGTACCGTAAGAGATTGAAGTTACTGTAACGTTCTAGCCATTATGGCGGGATTCACCTAGTCCGCTACATTTTGCCCGTGGATCTTGTCCATCACAGCCCCAAATGCCGTTTGGCCTTGAGTCATCAAAGGCTAGGCGACTCTAGGAATAATCTGTAGTCGAGAGCGAGTCAGACTGCTGGTGTCAGATAGATCCCTTCAGATGAGACGATTTGTCCGAGTTGACACGATACGGTCCGGTCATTATTTCGGCACCCCTGCATGGCTGACTTGTTGCATAAACCTCACAAAGGCCTATTGATGCAGACGGTTACTGCTCATGATAAAAGGCTGCCAAGCCTATGCATGAATTGATTTGTGGCTGCGGCACTCGGCGTTTCTCTGTGTGGGGTGCAGCGAAGTCTAATTAAAGTGGTAGCAGCCAAGGGTGCCCCTCTCGGGAACGGAAACCAACTGCCTCGACAGGGGGACGATTGACCAATCGGAATTTGGGGTTCGCGGCCAGTCCTCCATTTCGGGTAATTTTGACAGAATCGGAAAGATCACCTCAAACTTGGTGCACAATCTGCCCGGCTGTGCGACCAAAATAAGCGACTCCACCGATGGGCCGCGCAGGGGTCCAAGGGTATGGGGCAGGTTATTGTTACACAAAGAGGCAGGTGACCTTTCCGGTTTCGTCAAAACTACTGTCAAATTTGTGACATTGAATCGCACTGTGTGCTGCCACGTAGCATTCAGTATGCTGCTGCCTTGCAGGCAGCAGGATCAGGGATGGACATCTTACGAACGGGAATCGAATCGATAGATTCATTCCATGCCAAGTCTTACGAATGTCGAATCGAATTTCTTGGCGTTCGATTCGATGTCGAATCTATAGTGGGTCTGTTCGATTCGATGCGAATTGAACAGGTCCGTCTCATTCGATATTCGAATCGAACATGGCCCATTTCGTTCGATACATGAATCGAAGCCTGCATGGCTATTCGACGTTCGAATCGCACGAATGGTCCTGTTCGATTGATTCGATCGAACAGACTGTCGTCGTTGACGAAAAGAGTTCGCGACGCGTTCCGCAAAACAAAACAAGATGCGTTAACGAGTGAAGCGACGCGACGGCAGCTGATGCGACCCATGCTAAATTGAGTGTCGTGAAAGGTGCTAGAATATGTTAGCAGATACATTCAATTACCACAAATCTGCATGCAAGGCGAAGTATTCTACAACCTCTCTAATCATTTTCAGGGTCCGGAAGATTTCCATCTATTTAGCACTGATACTCGTAGTAGGCAAGTTTCTTTTATTAAAATCCATTTCTGAGCGTCGAAAAGATCACCAAAATGATCTATGGGAGATATTGAAAGCAACGAATCATGCAACGAATCACGCAACGAATCGTGCAACGAATCATGTTTACAAGATACTTAATCTGTATTGGTAGAATGTGCATGCTACAGGTGATGATGATGATGATGATGATGATGTATTTTCCGTCCAGCGACTTTAGTCACTCAGGTCTCCTATCGGAGCACAGGACGTGCTGAGCAGTGATGTAAATAGTGTGGCCGTAAATAAGACAATATCGTATTCAATAACTAAAGAAGAAAGGAAAAGAGAA
>NW_011942212.1:4142-7393 GCF_000187425.2 Metarhizium robertsii ARSEF 23
CTAATCGTCTGCTTATTATCGATCTCCAACCAGGGATGGACATCTTACGAACGGGAAGCGAGTCGATAGATTCATTCGATGCCAAGTCTTACGACCATCGTATCGAATGCCAAGCGTTCGATTCGATGTCGAGTCTGTCACGGACTCATTCGGTTCGCAACGAATCTACCACTTGTGCGCTCCATTCGCATCGAATGGCGTGGCTCCTCAGCTCTCGATTGGTTCGATCGAGTCGATCGATCTGGGGGCGCATAGGCTGTATGTTTTATCCGTATATGATGCGTAATCCCAATTTAAACGCGGTGTCGCGTAAAGACGCGGCAGAGCGCGACAGGAACCGTGTTATACCTCCGGAACCACTGAGGCGTTGGACGTCATTGTATATGAAGGTAGTAAGTACATGTAGTTCGTTGTAAAATGTAAGCATCAGAACGTAGAATTTATCTGTAACGGGCTCAGTGTCCACTCTCACCTTCAGCGCAGGCGCCCAGCCTAAGTGGGGTCCCTAACAACGGTCTACAGAGCTCTACTCACCAGCATATCCTTTTCTTTATACCAAACTTATCCTAATTGCCTAACTATCTGCCAATATACTCAGCTCGGACAGTTACAACGATAGGCCCAAATTAGACCCCGTATCAGTATTGGTGGCAATACTGTTTATACCCCGTAACGATACACGGGCCGTGACCGGGGCACGTTGAGGGCCTATGGATACATTTGATGTTATGAAATACCAGGGCCACCATGTAGAGGAGGGGGGATTGTCGGGTAGCCTCTAACATCCCCTACCGCCCAAGTATAGGGTAGGCTCACTGCGACGCGACAATTTCCAGCATGCCGGGCAATCATAGCAGTATCAAATGATTGCAAGCCAATGTACGTCACGTATTATGTTGCCCTAGCTATCTAGTTCTCTCTAGGGAGCCGTTGTCCGAGCTGATTTGGCATGAGGGCTTGCATCGCTTTGATTTGAAGGTTACCTACATAGGTTTTCGGCTTCTCTTCATCATTTGTCACTGGTACCAAGAACCAAACCCGCTTCACCTACAACTCAAAGTGTTAGCGACCTCATCCCATTGCTGCATTGTCATGATGCCAGATTTTGGAGTCCCAAATGTCTCTTTTCCATCTCACTGGCGTTAGATAACAAACGGGCTCAAGAGTCCCTCAAAAGTCCACGTGGAGATGAAACTGCAGAGAGTGGCGCCTGCCCAATAGGGGCACTTGCCGCGAGATGAGACAAGGAATATATGGAACGTGGCTTGCTGCACGCCAGCAGTCTTGGGGGCAACGGTGCTTCCTGTACCAATGACCGGGACTGGAGTACAATGCTTCTTTACTCGTCATCTTCACCCGCGTCAACTGAACGCGCCAGCCAGCAATCAACTGACCGCCGGCTACTGCTCGTTGGGTCCAGGATGTATCAACTCCAACGACACTGGTAATTCACGCGTACGTTGCGTTGACTGCACCATGATGTGCGCGAATATCGCGTCTCGTTACCTACCCGTGCCCATCAGGCGACGGACTGATTTAAGCCCATTGCCAGCGCAGCAGCAGCCGCAGCTGACATGGCTTCCAAAAAAGCTCGGCAAAATCCTTACCTTATGACCGATCTACACGACTAATCACCTGAACCACGATGTTCTCGGGGCCTTCTTCTTTCAATCCTTCGCCATTGAGCCAACTTGACGAGTCGCCGCCATGTGAGGAGCACTCCTCTTCGCCTGCCGTCTCATCTTCGGGAGTCTCCTTACCAACAACACCATCACCGCGTCCTCGTGGTACTGCCGTCGACTTTATCGCAGTCAATTGGTCACTCTGGGGTCGCCAGGAGTGGGCAAAATGGCCCGGATTTGAACGCTATACTGGCCGGCCAAGACACGAGGGCATGGTGGCAGCAATATGGGTATCGAGTTGAAGACCGCTCTACCTCACGGCCTGGCAATAAGCTGAAGTGGATCTGCGCAGATTGCTTCGCCCGAGGCTTTAAGAAGAAGTCGGATTTCTGCTTCGTCTGCTCCACAGGGGCCTGTATCAAGAAACACCTTCGCACAATCCACGGCATTTTTGTATGTACCATGGTCCACGGTGTGACGGCAATGAACCGCGCTGACATGAACAGTCTCCCAAGGAAGCTGATAATTGCGGGGGAGCTGATCATTGCGCGGGGGACTCATTATTGCAAAACCGGACTATCACGCGCTTCCTCCATGCCGATTTCAGTAATCCGAATGATCAGTTTCTCATCAGTAACCTGCGCGGACAATTCAATATTAAGGGTCTTCGGGTTCTGCTTCTCGACTGGATTACATATTACAACTTACCGTTTGAGATTGTGAATACTGAGCGGTTCCAGCGCATCCTCCTTTACGGCAACCCATTGCTCGACAAAACCCATATCCCCTCTGCGAAGACTCTTTTTCGTATGCTCGAATCTGAGTATAGAGGGGCCATTGGACCAGTGACCGAGGTATTGCGGAATGCTCGATCCCAAATACATTTTTCCTTCGACGGCTGGACGTCGAAATCCTACGTGTCATTCCTTGGGATCAACGCGCAGTTTGTTGATAGCGACTTCGCCCAGCACCGAATCCTCCTTGGGCTTCGACCCCTTAGCGGACGACATACTGGCGCATGTCTTGCTGACGAAGTAGCGGATACGCTTGCATTCTGGCAAATCGATGATCCTGAAAAGATCGGGTACTTTACTCTCGACAACGCAGCAAACAATAATACGTGCATCAAGGAGCTCGCATTCGAGTACGGCTTCTCTCCTGAAGAGCGACGAATCCGATGTGCTTGCCATGTCATCAACCTCAGCGTGCGGGCCACGCTCTATGGTTCCAAGCGGGACAATTTGGCTGCGATTGTCGCAGCTGATGGCGACGATGAGGACGATGAGGAGGAACGGGTAGATCAAGCTATTGACGAGGTGCTGGATGGAGAGTTGAAAGATGACGAAGACGAGACATGGCCCGGCGTTGCTGTTAGTAACCCAACCGAAGACTTCACATCTTCCCACCCGGCTCCGGAAGAGATTAATGATACCACGTTCAGGAAGTATAGCCGGAGTGGCGCGGCGGGAATGCTGCATAATATTGGGCTTCAACTGCGAGGGAGCCCACAATTGTATGAACAATTTCTGCAGTCTCAACGCAAAGAATCCGGTAGGGAATCAACGCTCCACTGGGTATTTAACAATGCCACCCGATGGGACTCAGACAAGCGCATGATGGAGAGAGCTC
>NW_011942213.1:0-7379 GCF_000187425.2 Metarhizium robertsii ARSEF 23
ATGCTGTTTCATGTTCAACAATTTGTGTCCATATTGTAATATCTTGTCCAGAAAAAATGTTCTGGGCAGCGGACCTTTGTCTGACGATGGAATGCAGTTTAGAGCCAGTTGTCCTTGTTTGGTACATTTGCGGCAGTCGGATGCATCGCCCTCGCATCCCATATGAGACGTTCGAGAATACGTATCATATGAACGAATGAGCCTCATTCTAACTGCTGAGTTGATGAGAACCGGTATTTTGCCGCTTGTAGAGCACCCTCTCCATCTATGCCATTGGTCAACGTCCACGGTATCGCGACGGACAGGCTAAATGATCAACCAACAAACAGGATTGTAAATGTGCTGCTACTATTATGATTGAAACGTTGGTTTTGCTTGGTTAGCGCTGGGTTGCCCATGGAGTGCGATGTGGTAAGGCTGGCCATCATAGAGCCGAGAGCCGCCCGGGATCTTCGTGTGTGCTGATCAAATGCAACAATAAATAGTTATCTCGTGTAACAAGACGAGTAGCGGGCTAGTTTGGCAGACCAACGTGGGTTGCAACCGTCCGTATTCCTAAGCACTTTCTCTGTTTGCTTGGTACGACGGTAGATGAATTGCTTTGAGTCGGAGATAGGGTTTCTCCCCATGCATGTTTCCCCATTGTTCAGACGTGCTTAGGGCCTTACTAAGGGATCTTTCCTCCTGCATGCCGGGGTGAAGGGTTCCGGCTGTAACGACGAACAACAGCACAGGATCTTGGACAGAAAGAGTATCCACTGGTTCCTGGATATGTTTCTGGATTTTCCATTTTCTTTAATTTTTCATCCATAGCTAGGAAAATTTCATCGGAATCTGCCCACACCACGAACATCTCACAACCGACATACCCTTCAGTACAGGATGTTTTGTGAGAAGCTGACAGGTATATCCCTGATTCATGAGCTGGGAAACGGACTGTCTAACGTCGTGAACTTCAATCTGGGTGGACTTGCCACCGGCACCAAAGTCCTTCCGGATGCTCCAGGATATATATTCTTTAATGAGAGAAGAGTCGATTGTCTCTTCGATAGGCGAATTGAAAAGGGAATATCCTCACTCAGCAGACTACTCGGAATTCTCGGAACCGGAAACACATTTGAGTCGCATCCATGCGTCCCCCCAGGACAGGTCGCTGCAAAGGTTATGCCGGATGGTTTCATATCACGTCCTAGCTCATCCAATGAGACAAAGGAATCAGAAATGACAAACATCTTCACCGGCGTCCAATTTGAATACCGCAATGGATATATTTCAAAGCCATACTTTGAGACACGTCTGTGCGTTATAAATCCTGAGTCGCCGAAAACGCTAGGCTCACATCGACCTAACTTTGAGCCTAATGTATTGGCGAGTTCGCGCGGGTTTACAAATATCACCATTGACACTGGAATGTGCATGTTCTCGAGAGCCAGGCTCGCGGCACCGCCGAAAGATGATGAATCAGGGGTCCCTGTTACAAATGAGGCACTAATTCCGCCATTGCCTAGCATTGACCCGACGATGTACGAGCTCGAGATTATTGCAAGGCTGTCAGCCACCATTGCTGATATAGTCGGTCGTCTCGAAAGTCAAGACACTGGAGTTGTCGTCAACCTAGATATACCGGACTTTCAATATTATTGGAAAGCTTGCAGTCTTCTTCAGAAGGGATTGGTAGACGGTGATTACGTGCAAACGTGGATGGGTGCAATGGACTTAAGAAAGAGCCAGCTCGGCGCCGTGATGACCGAAATGATCCGATCGGCAATGGACGACCGAGGTCTTGTTGGTTTGAACGTTCAGGTACAAGTCAACTCCGGAACCGAGGAGGCCACTAAAATATTCAAGATGAAGACTGTTACAGGAAGCGTACAAACCGTCGAAGCTCAACTCCGGGACCGAAGAGGCGACTAAAATATTCAAGATGAAGACTGCTGCAGGAAGTGTACCAACCGTCGACGATGTGATTGATGCGTTGACATCTAAAGGGCCCGAAGCTGCAAAATGGAGGGTGTTTTTGAGCGCAGCGCGTGCGCAAGATCAACCCTCAACAATGGATGAGCTGGGAAAGCTGGTGTATGTATTCAAAACTGTCAAGTCTGTGTTGACACTAGGCACTGTTTCAATACCGACTAGTCATGTTGGAACTGCTGTAGGGAGAAGTCTTATTGTCCAAGTCAATGACGTTACAGACTGGAGGATTTTTGATAGGGCGAAGACGTTTCTAAAAAGGTATTCGAAAATTGCTGGCATCTGCATGAATGAGACTATTATCGTCGGCGTTTTCCCTTTGCAGAGGATCTTTCTTACCGGATCTGGTCGATCGAATTTATATGACCACCAATCATCGCGCGAATATTTAAATCAAGAGAAGCGCCGTTACCTGCTTGATTGTCTCGACATTATACAACAAGTCCATGGAACGAATGTGGCCCAGCAACTACGGCACTCAGTTTACATGGTCTTCCTTCACGATGAAAGGTTTTATGGCCATATTCGAGCGGCGAGCCGTAATGGTTGTTCGAAACATGGTCAGAAAGTCCGTGCCTGTATTTGCAAAGATCGATGGCCAGTTGAGGAAAGTGTTCCAAGATTTGCTCCAAGAGTTGAATAATACTTGGCAAATTCGCGGGTTTGGGCTGTTCTTGGCCAGGTTACAGCGTAGCCATCTACAGAGATGTTTGAGTGATTCTTCGGAGAAAAGGGTGTATTTAGAAAAATTCGGCAAACGTGCGGCAGCTACTTGCGAGCATTGATACACAAACCTACATGGAAGAGAGGATCTGTGATGAGACATGTTTCTGATGGCCAGAGTCAAGTACGAGAAAAGTGATGAAGAGATTGACGATGGCCTGGCAAAGGGGGGGTGGGTGACTCAACTGCAGAAAATGAAAGTCCATCTATATTCCACATGCATTCTGGACTGCTTTATTATACGAGATGTTTCGTATCAATGCCAGTACTCGCCCAGTTTCGGTTTGGAGGGAGAATATTATCAATCTAACAATATTCTTGCATCAGGTGTTTATTGGCGGGTAGAAGCGGACATGGACGCTCTCAATTCAAGACATGCAGAGACATCCGTTTATGAATGCTAATTTAAGACTGTGCATGTACCGGTGCATTTGCAAGCACGTATCTTTTTGCGAGCTTTCCAGTCTGTTAAACACATTAGGGCGCTGGAGACGATAATGCGCCATATAATCGTTTTGCAACTTGGCCAGGTAGCTTCTTTAGTAGCCTTCGCAAGCCACACGGCAACCGCGGAATTGATGAACACTACTGGGAATTGAGACAGTCGCGAATCTACTTGGACGACTGTTTCCGAGGCTCAGGAACTCGACGAATATTTACGCCAGCGATTCCAGACCCAGACAAGATTGAAAGACGACGTCTCCGGGAGCAAGAGAAGGCAACAGAAGGCAGCAAGCGTTCAGGAAACAAGGCTCAGTTTCAGCCTGCCTTGGAATTTGCCCGGGAGCAAGCAAAAGCTGACTCCTCACTGGCTGCTGTGTTGTTTAAACACTGTCAAAGACTCGGTTCGCGAGGGATTTCTTCAGAAATGTCGCCTTCGTCATCGACTTCGTCCACGTCCGAGATTACACTGCCTAGCCGTGTCCGGGAAGAGCACGAAGAATCTAGCGGCTACTCTGATACGGAATCTAGCAGTCAAAGTCAAGTTGTGCTATCCAAAACCCACCAGTCCCCGGCCATGCTGCCATATCGATCGATTCTCTTCAAGCGCAAGTGAACAAGTTTGCAAAAGAAAACGGATTTGGTGTCGTTAGACACAATGGTTCCGGAAGTCGTGTGCAGAAGACCCGATATATGTTTCAGTGCGAGCACGGTGGTCCCCTTTCCCAGGCTTCCCTGATGTTGCCTGTGGCACACAACTATCGAGGAGTCCTTGAATTGTGGAAGTATGCAGTCTTTGCAGAGACTAAGGAACATTACGAAAAGGCCTGGGTGCGCTTATGCGAAGAGTTCAATGACCAGCAGGCCATTCTGATATATCTTTACAATACCTATCTACCCATAGCTTCGCAATGGGCTCACTGCTTTATCAAGAAATACCGTAATTTTGGTGTTCGAGTGACTTCCGGCACGGAGGCAAGCAACAACAACGTCAAGAGCTATCTGCTGAATGGCACAAGTCACCGGTACGGGCTTGTTAAAGCGATAGAGGGCATGTTAACTGATCAGGAGCGAGACTTCGTCGATAACTGCTCGCAGGACGAAGTGTTAACTGGAAGAGTGTACTCAGGACCTGGATCAGAATATCTGGGGGAGCTGCGCATTGTAATGTCCCAGGCAGGGATTAAGCTTGTGGCCAAAGAGCATCGACGCGCTTTAAAATCTATACGTAGCAGGTCCTGCCCTTGGCCAGAATCTATCGGAAATTGTAATGAATCCTGTACTGTATCCTGGCAGCTGGGAATTCCTTGCTTACGATTTATAAGAAGTTGGAAGCGGGATCCATCTTAACGAAATGGGATGTTCATCCTCGGTGGCACCTGATGTCGCATAGAATTTAGGCTACTATTAACTAGTGCTAATAGAAGGAATTCAGTAGACCTTTAGTTTTGCTCTTTTTGACGCAACACCTGAGAGAGCCCACTTCTCGGAATCCTTACCGCCAAATTCTCGATCCCAAGATCGTTACAAATCTTCGAGGACGGCCGACAAATACAACACAACCTGTCACCGAGAGCATGGAGATTAATCAGGCAGGGCGTGAATGCCGTGGAGGTCGAGTAGCGGCAAGACCAGTGTCAATAAACAGCGCAAAACTAAGACCTCAACGCGTGGGGCGGGCAGGCAGACAGGAATGCGACGGGCGGGTCGTTGGAGACAGTCTGGCATACGGAGGCGGTTGTCTGAATCGGAGATGGTCAATGATGGTGAGGAGCTGCAGCCTCTGCCGATGTCAACAAAAAGAACGCGCTCTATTGTTGAACAATTATACCCCCTTATATTCCGTTGACAGCTGAAACGCAGGCGCTGCGGCATGCGATATGCCGATCCAAGGTCGTCTTCCGCATCAAGTGTTAAGAGCGAGGAAAAGGACAAAGACTGTATCAACGTACGAGTAAATATGATATGCTTGAAAGTCTAGACAGTTAATACTGCCTGTACCACAGAAGATGAAACTGTCGGATAACGCCTCTGTAGACTGAAGTCGCAGAGCTTGGTGTGTTATCATAGCGTCGGCTATCATGTCTAAACTTAGCCGAAAGTTAAATTCGGACGAAAGGAAGTTTTTTGGTATTTAGAAGATAGCTGCAAACGGAGTCTGCAGCTCGAACAACAACAATAATAATTTTGTGAAAGAAGCTTAGTTAACAATGAGTCTCATAACGTGACACTGTGACAGGTAATGGTGAGTGAGCCAGATAGCGCACGGAGATGGCCAGGTATAAATACTAATCATCGAGTGCATATCACATATTTTGCGTAAAGTGTACCATAAATTGAATGACATATCCTTTTCATAGCTCCTTGGGACACTTTCTTAGCCCGAAATTGCGTCTCACACCTGGGTTCTAATGGCATGTCTGCAGACATCAAAAGTATGAGCTTGCATTGATCGCAAACCAGCTAAGCCACCCAATGTTGAAGAACAAATTAAATCAGTCGTAACTCTACATTGCTCGGAAGCAAGGCTCAAGATGTGTCATTGAAAATAGTGTAAATTTCGTAGTAAACAGAACAACAGATCTATATGTACTTGGACTGACGGTCACTGACCAAGTAGGAGAGAAGGTAACTACCTTGTGCTCAAGCCATTTAATCACGCCCCAGCTGTGGCGTTTTGCGCGACTCCTCTGTCCTCCAATGATCCGGTATGTAGTTCTGCAGCAGCCTTTTCTTATTGTTTGCTAAACCTCTCTTCAGAGTCCACGTATACTTGAGTGAGCTGAGCACAGCAAGGCACACTTGGCATGAACCCACCCTCTGGGAAGCAGTTATCGAGGAACGTCCTTCTATTGGAGTGATGCTGGCCGCTTGCTGATCCGCTTTACACCGTTCGCACATCCGCTGAGGATGTGCCGTAATACCCTCGGGGAAAAACGTTGCCTTTTCGATTTCACCGAATGACCCCGGGCTTTGAACAGTATAGCAGCAGTAGCAGCCAAAATTGCCTAGGGGGTTCTGTTCATTTGGTTGGTGCTGATTGAATTCTGTCTCCGCTTTCAAAACGAATATGCACTTGTCGCAGCATGAGGCTATACTTGGATCGACCTTCTTGAGCAAAGATCGGCTTAGTGTAGATAAGTAAATTAGGTCTTCGTATGCCAAATATCTCAACACCTTAATAAGAATTTCTGGCGGCAGCACCTCAACGAGGCTGTATTGAGCCTCGTGAGAACACTGTCTTTTTCTTTTTCTTTGGTTTGGCTTCAACCTGAACTACTGCAAAGGTTAGTTCAGGTTTTGAGAGGATATCTTGCCATGCTTTACCGTCGGCTCCTTTCGGTTCATCTCAAATCCGCTACGGCTCGAAGCCATCACGATGATGCCAACTTCTTGTGTAATGCCTTGAGGAAAGAAGTTCCGAGAGGTTCTCTGCCCCAACCCGAAATTCGCACGGGGCCCCCTGCCACATGGGCCAATCGCCTTCGTCCGCAGGCCCGATTTGGAATCCTCTGGCATGTTCCTGTTGAACATGAAACAGCATCACGTGCAGGGTCCAGCCTGTCGCACAGCACGATTGTTTGGTACAGCTTGGACAAAATGAAAGACTCTCTTGATTTCCTACATAAAGAGTGGAATAATACGAAACTAAATACTTATTACCAGGCAGCAGTATAGCAATGACTGTTGCCTTGAATGAGCGACTTGATCTTGACACAGCCTGCGCCTTCCATAAATAGCGTGCCTTGGCGGCATCTCTAGCTTACAGAATCAACGCACTCTTTTCATCTGCGTTCCGCTGTGACGTTCAACAGTTATCAGGAAGGAAGACAAGTCATACTACGTTTTCGAAGCGGCGCGGAATGACAACCTCATGAACCACTTCAATCCCGCCATTATCCTAGGCTGGATAGCCAATATCGACATATCTCCTTGCACCAGCTTAGAGGCGGTAATCACGTATGCGGCGAAGTATTGCAGCAAATCCGAAAAGAAGACAGAGCCTTACTGTAAGCTTGCGGACCAGGTTTTTCCACACACTGCGCATCTTCAGCCCCTATTATCCTTCTCCTCTTGCCTTATGAATAAGCTGATTACCGAGAGGGATTATTCGGCGCAGGAGATTTCCCATCTGCTGCTTAACATTCCTCTGCAGGAAGGCACGCGAACGGTGGTCTCCGTGGACTGCCGTCCGTTGAAGCAACATGCGCGCTCGTACCGCGTCGACGAAGATGTCAATGAGA
>NW_011942214.1:0-7345 GCF_000187425.2 Metarhizium robertsii ARSEF 23
ACTTCACAATCAATTCTGAACCAGCTGTGGCCTCTTGCGACACGAATGGGGTGGACAAAAGAGTGGAGGGAGATGATGGAAACTGGTAGAGCAACAGTGCATGCCCCAATAGCTTGCTTCAACTTACGATTACCAGGTATACCGTCCAGGCAATCAAGGACCATATGATCGCCCCAGATGTATATGTATATCGACAACATGAGTTTAAGAGGACGAGGCTAATATTGCTTAGGGGACAATGCAGTATTGCGTCAAGTGGAAGGGTTGCGGTGAAACAACGTGGGAGCCTGAAGAGAGCTTGATGTAGGATCCCTCAGGCCGTCAAGACGACCCGGTGCTAACCAGCGGCATAGAGAGTGTGTGCCCCAATTTGTCATGCGATACAATAAATGTATCGCACGGCGCAAAAAGATCATTAGACGCGATACAATAAATGTATGGCACGGCGCAAAAAGATCATTGCAAAGGGAAGAAGGCCCACAGCTCGGGAGAACTCTAAGAATAGAAGCGACGGAGAAGCGACAACAGCATGTTGTCCTCACAGACAGTTGTCCTTGAAAGAGTGATGTTCACTTAGTAGACGGTATCGAACAAGAGGAGGACAAGTTGATTGCCCACGTTACCTGGTTAGGTGGGGAAAAGACGCGCCTCGTCATTCGGCGAGCTTAACGGGACGAAAAGTAGGGCAGGATACGACGTCAAGTTCGGATATGCTGATGAGAACATAGGCAACAGTGTGTTGGGCCGACAGCTCCCATCCCCCGCTCTTCTTCAGGATGGCTATGACGTAGGAGAGTGTATTTAACTTCAGTGCTAGAAAGAGCCGTAGAATAACGCAAGCATGTTAAGTATTAAGAGGCAATGTTCTTGCCCAGTTTAGCGCCCAGGCGACAGCAGGCAGAATTAGCGCAAGATCCATTTCGTCGCCTTTTTTGCTGATGAAACATACGGAGGCGACTGTGTGCGCAGAAGAGGAAAAACTAACCAAAAAGGCACCTCCTATCGACTCGCCTCGTGATTTCCCATGCCGTCCATGCGTTACACGCGCAATCAATGCTCCTGGCCATGAATGTGCCGCTCATAATAGTGAGCGAGTTATTTCTTATGGAAAGCCTCTCAGAATAGTGAGTGGGTTATTCTAATGAAAGAAATGCCACCGTGCTAACGCGCGCCGGTTAGATACTGGTGCAGCTTGCTGGGATTGCGCAAGAAATGGCCATACTTGTAGGCCGGTAGGTGGTGGTCTGTCTGGTTCTGGAAGAGGGTGGGTTGCTGATTTATTTACGCTCGCAGGTCCCTGCCGGCGCTGTTGCTGGCGTACTCCTTTTTTGGCAGCTCAACCGCCAGATCAAAGATACCAATGGTGACCCTGACGATGCTGGGCGAACTGCTGCGCAAAACGCAGCAGCAGTTACGCGCCTTTGGTGGCGCACCTGCCTCCGCTGTAGCACCCGCTGTGGCGTTGGCTTCCCATTGTGGAGCAGCTAAGACTTGTGAGGAGAGAAAGCTTCTGGCGCTGGAGACAATTGCAGGGGTTGCTCGGCTGTGGATTGTGAGTGAACCAAATTAGCTGGCTATACTCGAGGATACCGAGGATGAGGAGGGAGGAGGTTGATGATTATTGAGGGGTCAAAGGTCTGGTAAACAGTTTCGTGTATCTCTAGTATGGCCGCCGCTGCTCCTTCGCAGCTGTTACTGCAACTGCTGTTGGCACGATATCCCATAGAATTTACAAGCTGAGGTACATTGTCCAATGTACTGTGCGGGTTGGTTTAGTGTGGCCTCCACCTTGGATTGTGTTTTCCCGTGTTTTGCAACGGTGACCTCTGTAGGCTGCTGTAGGCGGCGTCTCTGGGGTCCAGCCCTAGGTCGGCGCCGTGAGCTCCCGCTTTGGAAACCCACTGTACGGCAGCTCGAGCAGCTCCGGTTCCATCTTGGTCACGGGACCAGATACCGGTCACCTGGCAAGCAAAAATCCCAGTCTTGACAGCCGAAAGCACTGGCATCAGCTGCGACGTCGCAGACTGCTCCGCCGCCTTGCAGAAGATGGAGATAGCAGAGCGGCGAAGGACGAGTCTCAACTGCCGCCACTAAAATGTCGACGACGTTCGCTGCCCTGATACATTTGATGAATAAACATCGCTTGAACGAGGTTGTTTTGCCGCCCCCGTGATCGCCATGAATGCCAGACATGTACATCTTGGTCTCAAACAAACCCACGCCGTCCACAGTATTATATTTGTCTTCCGACCGGAAAAGCATACCCATCGGCGTTGGCGTGTTCTCAAGTGTTGCAAGTGCGGGTTTGGTCGTGGAAGAGTCGACCATCGTAACGCCGAGGCGCAGCTTGTCCCGTTCCCGATAGAGATACGCGTCTACAGAACAATTTCGCGGCGACTTCCTGGCGACAAATTCATCGAATTCTCTAAGTTTGAATCGCCCTTCGAGGTTGTCGCTCAGTGGAATTAACCAGTTCCGAATCGAATAAACTGGAGCTGCGTAAGCCTTGAAAGTGACGCTTATTACGATACCAAAGTTGGTTCCGGCTCCTTTCATCGCCCATAATAGGTCGTTTTCATTATCCAGAAGCACAGCATCCACCGGCCGATGCGCAGGACGCGGCCGGAGGCGACGCTGACTACCACGACGCCGACAATGGCGTCACATGAGAGGCCGTGAAAGCAGGGCCAGGTGCCAGATCCTCCCTCTTCCCTGCCCGTGAGAATGTGTACTTGCTCAAATGCGCCCACATCGACTGCGACGACGTTGTGCCAGAGGCAATGGCCCGCTATGACCCCAGCCAATGACTGCCAGGCTGACGCCGTGCTCTAGGGCCCAACAAACGCACTGCTGAACATGTCGAATCTCTGTCAGCCTAACGGCGGAGGCTGGATGGCGGAGGCGAGCCTCGCGGCTTTTAACCCCATCTCCAATTGCAGATTGATTGCATCTGCGACGTCAGCTCCGGTAGCGCGGTCGCATGCTGAGTAAAGCACACCATCATGTGGAGCGAATAGACGGTCTTGCGGAGCTTCTTCGCGGCGACCCAAGGTGCGGCACACTTTGCGCCGCTCGATCTCGATAGTCGTCCTGTATGACAAATCCCGGGACAAAAGGAGCAAAACGGTTTAGCACCTCGTCATCATCCACCAGGCGAATGACTCTGGTAGGGTAAGAAGCCGTTTGATGGCACGTTATGCCGTCAAGGCGTAACGTCTCATCGCGATGGAAACCCATCACTAGTCCGGCCCTCGGCCGCTCGATAAAGCGCCCGTCTAATGAACCTGCATTTATGTTTCATGCCGTACAAGGTATGGCAGAATAGGATGACATCAAACTTATCGGGGGCTTTCTAGGCAGGCCAATGGGGACACCGTCCTCGAGGTAGAGCAAAGCCATCCCTCCAGCCTTGAGGCGAACACGTCATTGGGTTCATATGCACCGTATCTTCTGACCTTGCGTCTCGGATGGCCGGACAGATATCCAAGTACGTTCTTAAGGCCAGGTCCGACCTCCAGCACTGAGGTACGGACGACCTGAGTTGACAAGAGATTCTAGCAGCACAGATTACAAGCTGCGCGAGATCTTGAACAACGACAAAGCGCACATTGGTGCGCTGTACCGGAGAGCGCGCGCGCTCCAGACGTCAGCAGACTCGTTTAACGTGGTGTCGACAGACGTTGCGTCCTCAATCAAGATTCTTGATGAAATTGCTACCGGACTTGCAAAGGAAAAGGAGGAGATGGTCAGGAACGCAAAGGAACGCGATGCTCTGTCTGAGCGAGGAAATAATGCCCGAGAGGTGGAACGAGCAGGGATGCTGAGGCTGCAACTGAGCAAATGGACTGATCGGACTGAGAAGTTATGTGAGCAGAGCAACCAAAAGGCTCAGGAGGCCAAGGCCAAAATGCATGAGTTGCGGGCGATTCACCGAAAGCTGACTGAGGAGCATACGGAGAAGAGCAAGGAAATGGAGCGTCTAGACATTTTGGGGCCCCAAATGGAAAAGACAAGCATATCTTGCAGAGGTTTTACGCAGATCCGGAAACGAGAGGCCACGCAGCAGGGCCAGGAAAACAGCAGTTCAGTTCATGGGATGGGAAATGCTACATCTTTTATACGGAATTCAAAGGGAACCGCTAAATACAGTAAATCATATGGCATCGACAGCGAGTTATAACTTCAGGGTTTCACAGAGAAGCAAAAGGCTTAGATGAGTCATCCTTTTGTTCTCATATACGGCGATAATTTGAGGGTCTCTGAATGGAAAGCAGGGGCTGCTAGATGAGCATTACCGCATATGAATCCTAGCTTCGCATCATTTCGCGTTGCGGAGTACGGTAATACTGCCAGTAACATGGGTTTCCCTTCATCGAGTACAGGAGCCAAGGTTGCGAGTATTGACAAACGGAGAATTTGGGCTGCTATGGACTTGAACGTAGCTTGTATGAGAGGTTGCATGATTTGTGCATCCCCCCTTTTCCTCGAAATAATGCGGTGCTCTTGCCTGGCATCCGCCATGTCGCTCTGTTCGTGAGGCGGGAGGGAACATTTTTGGCAAATCCTGACAGCCGTCATCCAACTTGCAAGCAAGGTACCTAGTGCGATCCAGCAGCGTCTGTCGCCAAAAACAGTGTATCAATGATAACAGTGCTACCCAACAACTCAATCGGCTCAAAGTAGACTCCCACGATAACGTATTTTCCGGAGTGTTTTCGAACTTGGAAATTTGGTGGTACAGCTGAATTCGTTGTCAAGACGTCCGAGGAAAGTGTCCAAGTCGACTTGCCGCCAGCCAAGTCCCTGAATGGATCGCTCCATCATACAGTCATTCTTTCTCGAGAAAGAAGACGTGACCGACCAGTAGGTTACTTAGCTGGTGCAAAACGAAGTTTGAATGTGTGCGGCATGGAGGCATAATCTAGTGTCGCAAATAATGCATGATCTTTGATGAGCCACATGAAACTACATGTTAATAATCCACCTGTGTACTTAAAACATCTGCGGGATAGGACCCCGCACCTAACTTCAATCAAGAACACAACTTTTTCTCACCCATTTTTAAGCACGTAAAAAGTGCGATATCTAGCAACTATCTAGCAACACCGTGTGGATACATCTCGACATTGACTGGCCGCACCCCGCAAAACCCCCTGGGAGACGGGCTCCATTTTACTGTGTTGGTGGAAGATGTCGCACATGAGAATTCAACTGTGTCAATCATACGCTACGGGACCGAGAATGCATCATGATACCAGTACCGCTACACTGGCTTGGACGCTCGAGTCTGGATGATGTTGGACGCGTGCGCCTCAGCTTCATTTCGCGGAAGTTGGACTCGCTGCTGGCCCGTCCGTCCGTTGTCTCAAGACCAAACATTAATTTAGCCGGAAATTGAGACGCGGTTAGTCTAGTAATCTTCTTATCCGTGCCTATGTAACTATACGATATTCGGGTGGCCCAAGGCAGCAGCTTCCATTTGTTCGCTTTAATAGAAGACAAAACGACACGCGGTGTACGGAAAGTGGTATTCTTTCGGGACAAGTCAGCAAAAGCATCCAGCGCGAAGCGCCCCTCCCGCGACCAGGAAAGGATTAAAAAACTCCATTTTTGCGGATTTAGTTATTGACTGTTGCCTGTAGGCGACTCGATATGGGACTTTAATTTTTTTTTTTTTTTTTTGAATTGGTTCTCCACAATAAGGACTCATCGAGTTACTTAGAGGTTGGGAAAATCGGCATTGCTAGGTCGATAAAATTTAACGCCTACGAAGCCCCAAACTTTATCGGAGACCTTTGCACAATATGCTTGCTTGTTATATTTCTCCAGGATCCAATATTGGTCCAGATCTCAGTATCAACAGTTGCAAAACCTGATCTCTAACTTGCCCAGATGATTTTCCTCTAAAACGGGCAAGGTATTCAATCTTTTCGTGTGCTATCGGTCGAGATGAGGGAGATTCGTAGCCAATTCGGCGACAGAAGCGACCTGTTGCGCAAAAGATTCCGAACACGGCAAGCCTTTTTTCTCTGCCATCCTTTGGTGCCCAACCTAATCGAACACACTTGTTTCTAATTTCGTGAGGAACCGTCAGGACGCGTGGAAGTGCTAATCTCGATTTCGGTCCGAGTCGCCCGCCAGGGTTATGTGTGCTGTTCAAAACCCGCCAGGGCTAGGTGTGCTGTTCAAAATGGAAGATGGCTCACGGGCTCGAGGACAGGATGTACGCCGGGCTTGACCGACAGGATCATAGTGGACTCTGGAGCCAGTTGGGCTAGTAGACGTAGTAGTTGCAGGCACGGTAGATCCACCCGATCGGGGCCTTGTGCAAATATAGATAACATCGTCGCTTCCGTTCATGTTGTGTCATTGTCCTCCGTTGGTTGAGTGAAGAAAAATCAGGGTGGTGTCGGTGCGGGGGTGCAGAAAAGCACAGTCCGCCTTATTTGTGGATCACGGAACCGTCGCACTCACAGGAGAAATCATGATAGCTACTAAGTACGGATAACGGTCAATCAATACTGCGCTAGGTTCTGGGGGAAAGTATTTCATGATGTTAGATTGGGTGTCTATTGTGTTTCTGTTCCTCTGTGGTTCCAGTCCAAGTACATTAACAGTTACTTCCACCTCACCGCTATCCTTATGAGACATTTCTTATATCCTGCATCGTTATCGTTGTACTCTTGTACTTCCGGTAGACCGCGATATAGCACACGCAAACCTTCCCACGAAGTGATGGTGGTTTTGGGCCAAGGGTGTGTCCAGTGGCCATCGCATACTGCTTCAGATAGGTACTATGTGAGGACGCCCTTAATTTCACAGTATTCATCTGGACCGTCCACCTTCCTAGCAGCTTGCTTCGCGGCGTCATCTGCAATCGCATTCAGCGTTCGAGGGATTCTCCAGAATTGAATCTTCAAAACTGAATCATCCCACAGCTCGATCGGAGTCAGTACAGCGACCAGGTCAACGGCAGATCGTTTCGGGAGCGCGCTGGCTTGCTGTGGGTGGAGGACTGTGGAATAAATCGGCGCCGGCTTGCTGTGGGTGGAGGACTGCATAATGAATCGATGCCCACGCTAGACGGCGAGCGATCAGCCGCTCAAGGCCCTTCCCAAGACAGGAGAGCAGAGAGATAGGGCGCCATGCCCTGGGGGTCGACAGATTTCTCTTTCCCGGCTTGGGGATCATGACCACTTCTGCTTCTCGAAATACTCCAGGGTGATGGCCAACCGTTAGGCATCCCTGGTAGAGGCGACGGACGTGTCCCCCGGTGATGTCCCATGCTGCTTGCAGCAGCTTGACCGTGATGGCCGGGAGACGTGTTGCCTGTCCTGATCGTGGC
>NW_011942215.1:0-10406 GCF_000187425.2 Metarhizium robertsii ARSEF 23
TTAATAAGTAATTTAAAAAATATTAAAAAAGCTTATTATATTACTTTTATTAAAAAGCACTTATAAATTAAGAAAATTTAAGCAAATTAAAAGTCGTAAAAGTTATACTAGTATAGTAATTCCTATTAAAAAATCTCAGATAACCTTATAGTAGGAAAATAAAAGAAAAACAGAAATTAAGCAGAGAAGTTTAGTTTACAGAAAGTTTTATAACGTGATATATAATAGTAGCTATTACAACTATAAATAGCGGTATATATACGTATAAACAGCAAAAACAATAATTATAATTATATACTTAGTTCAGAGTTTCAACTTTTGTTGTCCATTATGCAGCGTTTAACTAAGTATTTAAGAGTATCCTGCCTAGCTAATTTGAAAATTCTTCAATCACACTCGGGTTCACAGGCTGCTCCCCAATACTTACAAATGGTATTTCCAGCCCAAAGCCCTGAGGTCCGCCAACCCTCAAACCCTGAGGCGTTTTCCATAACGGATGGGCGGGCATGGCAATCACAGATACACGAAGCCCGTACTTCAAGTCCTGGGATCCAATGGCCTCGCCGTCCTGCCCTAGAACGGAGATTAACTCCGGCACCGTACAAATTATCTGGTCAGCTTCTTTGCCTGTAGGATCAGTCAAGGCCGCGTAGAGGTACTCGTTCTGGAATGGGATGAGCATGTGTTTATCCGCCTGTCTATTGCTGTGGCTATCAGTTTTGACGCCCTCCTGCTCCTCAAGACTAAGCGGAGCGAGGAGGACATGGCCTTTCGTGTATCCGTCACTAATATTGCGCTGAACATCAATAATTTTTCCAGCAAAGATCAGCCTTGCTTTGCCGATATGCGACTTCAGAAATGGCAGTCAAGTCAGTTCTGGACAACAACCCTTAGATGCTCGGTACCGGCGGGTTTGCACTCACGACAGCCTCAATGTATGATGTCTTTTTTCTTCGCGCTAGGTGAATGGCTCGTCCAAGATACCAGGCAAGAGATAGAGTCCGCGGAACGGCATGACTTTTGATTGATTTGCCGGACAGAGGATTCGTGCAAACCGCACATCCTAGACCGAGTTCAATCGCGGTTGATCGGAGGACTTTTTCTACTCGGTCTGGTGAATCCGCACCCTGGTTATAATATCGTTAGCTGTATCGGCATCTTGAGCCTCGAGCGGCTCAAAAGAATTTACCATTAGAATTGAAATAACTCCTCGGCAATCAGTTATACAACACGGAGTGAGAGGATGCCCATAAACGCTGGTCGTACCTAGAGATGGTTAGCCAGTAAAACATGCCAGTTCATCAGCAGCTGTTCGCATCTTACTATGATACATGGCTGGGAAGGCCCTGCCCATGGTATCACCATCCACGACTGGCAGATTGTAGTTAACAGCCGTCGAGAAGATGCTCAGGCCGTTGCCTCCACCGCTGATTCCGCTTAGTTAGCAATCCACTCCCACATGTCAGACACATTAGATCAAAGAGGCATACTCACACCTCATCCAAAAGGAAGCCGTTCAGCTTCTGACCCCCCAGGACCTTAAGGAGGGTATCGACTCCCACGTCTATCTCGCCTCCATTCACGATCCTCTCGTTGGAAACGCCCGGCGCTCCGTACCAGGACCCAAAGCCGATCAAGTCATTATCCTTGAGAGACTCTGGACATATGATCCTCATCCTACCTTTACCGCCAGTACGAAGAATTTCTTTGCATCTTAGAGCTTCGTAGTGGGTTGGACCCCCGCCTCCGGTTCCCAGAATACCGCAGCCCGTGGATATCAACTCAATGTCGACTTCTGAGACGTACCATACTCCTTGCTTGACCTCTGGCCGATATGTAGCTAGGTCCATGCCTACCTGCAATTGGTGTGGCACATCCACTGCGATATCTGGCTCAACTTGTGGTCTTGCTTCAGGCTCGTTGTCATCCTCAGCGGACCCAGTTCCATTTGTCTCGGGAAGCCGAACTACATCCGGGGTCCGAAGCTTGCCCACCGCCCTGACCTGAATTCTGATGGCTCCGTTATTGACGTATTGGAGTGGTGTCTTTGTAATTTGCACAATCCGGACGTCATCAGCCGTGGCGCCCCTTTCGATAGCTAGCCCTATCGCCTTTTCGCAGGCTGCTGCCACGAGGGCCTTCTCGCTCCTCCCTTTCAGAGCCTCGATTAGGTCCACGTCGCCAGAGACCTCAGAAATTGCGGCTCCGACAGCGTTGGCAGCCTCACTGTGCATGGGTCGGATGCACCTCTCGACTCCCTCCAGGGACTCGGTGACAAGGAGGGCGCCCCCCCCAACTAAGAGGACATGTACCGGTGCTGCAGAAAACTTCATCTGCTCGATGACGTCCTCCAGAATCTTCTTTATCCTCTTGCGAGCCGCCTCGACGACAATAGCTGGAATCTCGCTGACGAGTGAAGGATGGCCCAGCTCAGTCTTGCCCATAGCAGCCACTATGTCAGTCGCCGTCATTGTCCTCCCGCCAAAAACGAGTGCCTGCTGGGTGAGAAGATTGCCAACGGAAGCTGGTCCAAGGGTAACATGTTCGGTTTCTGCATCAACTTGTACTATGCTACCACCGCCAAGCCCAACGGAGCGGACCTCTGGCATTGAGAAGGCTGTTCGGACGCCCCCAACTTCAGTAAACCCAGGAGCCAGACGGGGAAAACCGGAAGGCAGCAAGGCACATACATCAGTCGTCGTGCCGCCAATGTCGACCACAAGGACCTGTGATTCTGAAGAGTCCCCGTTGGTCTTGACGCCTTTGGCATGATTGTTGGTTGACACACTTCGCCGGCCATAGCCGGCCAGAAATGCAGCACCGATCATGCTGTTTGTCGGACCGCTAGCAAAGGTGGTAATGGGCAAGTTTGAGGCTTCGTCAGCGGCAATAATTGTGCCATCGTTGCGTGATAGATACAACGGACACTGCAGCCCCAGTACAGCTATGGCGCGTTTGAACCCCTTGATTAACCTTCGTGCCGTTCTTAGGATGGCCGAGTTGAGAATGGTGGCGTTCTCTCTCTCAAGCAGGCCCACAGGCCCGATGTCTCGGGATATTGTAATGTCCAAATCGGAATCCACCTCCAGCATTATTTTCCTGCAAGTTTCTTCCTGAGGAGATACATGGTCGATGGGCGAGAAGACGCCAACAATGGCCGCGGAGCGCACCCCCTGATGAATAAGATGACGCGTCGCTTGGCGTATCTGTTCGTAGTCAAGGGGCAGGATTTGTTCGCCGTTGAATTCTAGGCCCCCGTCGAGGAAGAATGATCCTCCATCAAGGATAGACCTTAGCTTGGGAGGAAAGTCGGCGAATGGAGAAATCTGTCGCGTGAATGGGCCGCAGAGGCGTAACACCGCAACACGACTAAGTTCTCGGGCATTAGCTTCGACCACGGCATTAATGAAATGAGTCGTCCCAATCGTCACAGCGATAATACGGTTGAGGTCAACCTGAGAGGCTTCCAAGATTGCCTTGACGGCCGTCTCGATGCCACTCGTGATATCGGTGGTTGTAAACGTTTTATAAGACGCAAGCACACCACGACTCGCCGTATCGCACGCCGAGATGTCTAGGATAGCCGCATCGGTGTTGGTTCCTCCAACATCGACGCCAACTCGATAGAAAGCCATTGTCAACAAAGGTGTGCTTAAGGGTTCTGTCGGACGCAACTAAGCCTCAAGTCGTTTCGAGATATCATGGCACATATAATATGCCTGCAACATATTGAGCACGATACTGTTTATATACGGTAGATGTGGAAGCTACCAATATGCATGTTACCTGTCTAAATTAGGGTGGTTCGCTAATTCTCATCGAACCCGACACTCGGCATTGTCCGAGAGGTTGTCGGGGGAGTTGTCCGAGAAGTTGTCCGAGAAGTTGTCCGACAAGTTGTCCGAGAAGTTGCCCGACAAGTTGCCCGACATTTAGCCAACCAAGCCCCTGGACCCTGGTTATAGTGAAACCAAGTGATAGTGGTATTGATTCCCGAGAACAATCAATTAATATGGACACGGCACCTACATAACAGTACAGTATGTCCTCGTGTACCAAAGTAGCTGCAAAAATATCGTATAACACCACCCGCGAGGCTATGTAACCCATGAGTTGCCTCCCGCACGCTCTTCGGTGGCGTTTCCGCCGGGGTTGGATAGCTAATGGATAGTACACACTACATAACCAGACAAAACTCAGCCGTGTTTGAGGCTTGAGATCTGGGACTTCCCCACACCCATACAGACCCCGCATGGAGAAACAGCAACGCCTCCTGAAGATAAGGGGAATGATTCGATGTTATGATGCTAACACTCTTTTGGCTGTATGGGGAAGCGGGGATTACCTGCTGGTAGCAGCCCGGATAGATAGGTCGGTCCTCAGGGTGTTTATAAACCATCCACGCCGCCTCGACGAGCGCCTCTTGATTGTTCAACTGCGTTGCCAAACAATAATTATCCGACTTCTTTCTCTGCCTGTTGCCATACCAACATCATTATATCACAGAGCATCATGAAACTTCAGTCTATCATCAAGCGTGTGGAGTTGCATCATGTATCCTCGTGGATGGTGAGTGGCGTCCAACGGAAACCGTACATCTGTACCCATTGCGAACATATCCCTGACTTCTGTAGAACGATGATGTCCGGCCAGTTGAGTCTGAGAGACGCACATGGAGCTTTCGTACTTTTCATAACTTCTGTATTTTCTGATTTTCTAGAATCCTACCCCAGCCGCAATGTCATGTCTACCGAGCTGACTCATTGATTAGGGTTGTTAATCAACTGCAACCTCTCGACGTTCCTTACCGGTAGCGCGCTTATTCCGCTAGGCTTAACGTGGTGGCAGGCCATCATCAGTACGTCTGCTATTGGCATGACCATGTCGGTCGTCTCTCTTACACGATTCTAGCTATCGTTATTGGAAACATGCTTGCCACGGGTGCACTTCTACTGAGCTCCTTGGCTGGATCATACTACCACAGTGCGTCGTCCTGGCTGTCTACAATATCTCCAACCACAAATAGAAGATTTTGGCTCACCAAGTATATTGCAGTCAACTTCCCCGTCTTTAGCCGAGCAGTCTGGGGTATGTGGGGTTCACAATTTTCTATATGGAATCGTATATTCTTGTCATTCGGTATATATACAGCTCCTGGATTTTGTTTTTGGGGTGACACTGCTAACTCTGAATATTAGTCTGGTTAGCCGTCTTCACCTCCCCTCTTATCATATGTAGACCCTTTCCTTACGATGCCTAACATAGGTATGGTTTTCAATCGTGGATTGGAGGTCAATGCTTCTACCTTATTCTCCTCTCTTGGGACCCCAAATATGAGCAGCGCATCCCAAATACCATGCCTGCAGACATCGGGGCAACGTCAGCTCAATTCATTTCATATGTTGTCTTCTGTATCCTCAGTCTGCCATTCATATGGATCCCACCGCACCGTTTGCAAAAGTTCTTCTATTTCGCCAGCGGGGTTACCATCATCTTCTTCTTGACTCTTCTTATATGGGCTCTTGTAACAATGGGCTCTGGTGGCTTTGGTACCACTCTCAGCCCTGAGAGCGCAACTCTCCCGACAGGCGGACCGAAAAGCATAGGGTGGCTTATTACCCTCGGCATCATTTCTACCATGGGGTCAATTGCAGCTGGCATTTTAAACCAGAATGATCTAGCCCGTTTCGCAAAACAACCCGGTAGTGCCATATGGGGTCAGGCTGTTGCTTTTCCATTGTATAGTATCTTTTCTTCAGTCCTTGGTATTCTTGTTGTTGCGGCTACCCAGAAACGGTTTCAAGGCGAGGCAATCTGGAATCCGCCGACTCTCTTCGTTCGTCTTCTAGAAATGGATGACAGCGCCGGCACTCGCACAGCAATTTTCTTTGCTGGATTGGCCCTGTGTGCCTCTCAGCTCGGTATTAACATTACCTCAAACGCGCTGGCTGGTGGGATCGACCTGGCGTCAGTATTTCCCCGGTACATCAACATTCGGAGAGGGGCTTATATCACCGCGATATTGAGCCCGATTGTCAACCCCTGGCGACTGGTCAACACCGCAACAACCTTTCTCTCCGTTTTATCTGGCTATAGCATCTTTCTCGCACCAATGTCTGGCCTGATGACTGCGAGCTATCTTGTCGTCAACAAGCAGAAGCTTAAGATCGATGATTTGTATCGTGGAAATAGTGAGAGTATATATTGGTACACTTGGGGGATAAACTTTCGTGCCCCAGTGGCGGTATGTATCTTCTGATAGTGCAGATGACAATTTCGTATAAGCTAACTTTTGGGTTGTGCTGCTGACAGTGGATTGTTGGAGTCGCCCCCTGCCTACCCGGTTTCGTCGCTGCCGTTGACAAGTCTGTGAGCGTTACTGATGGTGCCGCCGAGATGTACTATATTAACTATCTTTACGGATTCCTTTCAAGTGCCACTCTGTATATCTTACTGCATTGGATATTCCCTGCTCCAGCAGTCGAGGCTTTCGTGAGAGAAGCTCCCAGCTCTCGTGAAATCCAGCGATACTACTGTGATAGGTGGGATATACCTCTGGCAGAGACATTGCAAACACTAAAGGAGGATTTTAAGGGTACGTAAGAGGAGAGAAACTTGTATTCTATTACTATTGTGAAATAAAACTTAGTCAAGAGCAGTAAGAAGCGATACCAATAATAATAATATTAGCAGGTAAAATAAAACGCTATAATATAGCTATAGCTATTAAAAGCAGTTATTAAGAGATCAAGTAATATACTATACTAGTAATACGAAAAAATTACAAATAGTAGCTTTCGTATAACTATAAAAAAGTCTTAATTATTTAAATAACTTTAAAATATAAGAAATAATATTCCAGTGCACCCTAATAAGTTTCGTTTGGGTGATATGGGATAAAAAACACAACGGCCTAGTACCTTGATATTACCGCTATTATCTGGTCTTAAGCCGTTATCAGCATTATCCTTGATAGCTGGATACTGGCTATTCCGCTTTGGCAACTACGGAGCCTTAATTTAAGCCGGAAGAAAAAGTTGTTTATGGGCTTTATAATTTGCGTAGGCATATTATATATCTATCCAGCCGTATAATTAATAAATAACAGGCTGACTAAATCTATTACAGCGTTACTATTATCAGTATCTTGCGGCTGACGTTACTCAATGCGGTCACTTATACAAGCATTAATCCCACGTGGGACTTTATAAACGCTGCTATTTGGTCCACTGTTGAAATTAATATTGGAATTATTTGTGTCTGCTTACCGTCCTTAAAACTGGCACTCATTCGGTTATTTCCGAAGCTGGGAGGAAGCTCACATCAAAGCCACTACCATGATTAGCATGCGAGCAATAAGCAATCGGCAGCGCGCCATGGAGTGTCAAATTACTCGGATTCGCGTTCGGAGCCAGTACATCACGCCCCCCAAGTTGGGGCAAATCGTGTGACCATTCAGAAATCGGTTACGGTTGATAGTGTAGAGGTAGATAAGATGCCACTTGTCAATATCAAGTCATCTATTCAAGGCAACAGCTATTGCCATGCTGCTGCCTAGCTTAGGGTTAGGGTTATTAGAATTATTAATTTATTCTTTATTATATTTAAATTATTATATAACTTATATAATTAACTTAACTTATAACTTATATTTTAGCTTGTAATTAAATTGCAATAATGTAGCTGATTCTTACCCCACGATTTAAGTCAAAACAAGACGAAACTAAAAAAGTAGGCGCGTGACACGATTTACCCTTAATCGTTTCACAAGGGCCCAAATAAGTGGGGCGGGATCTAGGTAAGGGTTGTCGGTCAACCCCGCTCCCGACTCTATGCATAGCTATGTTTTTAATCTCGTCAATGAGATGACCCGAGGCTCGGATCTCTATTTAGGTCGACTTTGGACAAATATTCTCCTGAGGACCTGTATAGCGCGGTCATGGAGGCTGAGCAACCTCCCAGACGGAGTAGGCGAAAGTTCGTTACCGCGAGTACGTTCGGTGGACCGCGCGAATGGCGCAGCAAGAAGAGTCGGGCTTGCGATGTTTGCAGAAGAAGAAAAACGGCGTGCGTAATCAAAACGAACCCTCCATGTAAGTGAGAGTGCTAGGTGTCATGTGTGCCCTGTTAACACCTGTCAGGTCAGTATTGTAGGAAGATGAGCCTTTCCTGCCAGTCCTTGACGCAACTCAACAACTCACCTCAGTCGTCGCCGAGTCAATCAAGCTCTGTGTATAGTAATGTGACACCTGAAGGCTATAGAGATGCCTCGAACACGCTGATTTCGAAATGGCCATCCGGTACTCAGGTTATCATGTCGCAATCAGCTGGAGGAAAGCCTTCCTTGGCAGGCTCAGGTATGGAATCTCCCTGCGCTCTAGAAGACAATGTCGGGCGAAACGCGACGTACATGAGTCCAGCGGCAGAGCAAGACCCCGAACTTCTTGCCTCTTTCAGGTCCTCCATATTAAGCGAGCTTGACGAAGAGGAGGCCGAAATCGTTCAAGTCCATCCTGGTGTTTGGAACCCACATTGTGCGCCAGTCCACTTCAATCTTGTGCTGGAAGACTTCCCAGCTGCCGATGACGCTGCGAGACAATTTGCGTCCGACACAATCGAGAGCAAGATTGCACCATACGGGCCTACTCTTGTTCGACTCTTCTTCCAGCATGTTCACCCAACTTGGCCTGTTCTTATGAAGGGTAGATTTCTGCGCCAGTATTGCCGAGACAAGAATCAGATACCCACCTCTTTGCGTGGTGCAGTCTATGCGCTTGCCTTAACATTTTGGAAGCATGAGCCGTCTGTGAATGGCCCATGTCCGTTTCAACAGCATGAATTAGAAACGCTTTGTCTAGACTCATTGCGACGGGAGTTGATTGCTCCAAACTTGGCCAACTTGCAGGGTTGCCTGCTACTTCTACACATCACGCCTCCAAGTATAGACACTGTTGAATCTTCAGCCAGACTAATGTTGGCCACCCAGGCTACTACAGCCGCTTATAGGATGGGTCTTCATCGAGACCCAGATGGCTGGAACATTGCTTCGTGGGAGAAGATAGCACGGAAGAAACTCTGGTGGGCAACATATGTGGCCGATGCTCTCGCTGCACAGGCTTTTGGCACCCCCTACCACATACAAGCAGACGTGTACTCCACGTCATCCATTGAGATAGATGATGTGCTGTTTGACGAGGATGTTCCTAGCCATCTTCAACACCTGGCTTCGGAGGATACTACCTCAAAACTGGAACCTGCCGCGCGCTTTGTTGCAACTGTCAATTTAGCTCGTATATCACGACAAATACTACACCTAAGCTTGTGAGTTCCACTCGCTACTACCTTCGAATTAGTTACGGTATATTAATATTGTTACCCAGAAAACGTGATATCCCAATGCCCTTGGCTGTCGAAGACATGCAGAGGCTGTTGGACGGCATAAAGCATGAACTGGAATATTGGCATAAGATTTTACCAGGCTGCCTTGGCAGTTGCGCAGTGTCCGAAGACGAGATATACAGGAACAATGGTACGCTTACTCTCCTCACCCTCTCTCTTATCTATATCTAATTCATCGATAGCACCACTGCACCTGGCCTTCCATGCCACCCAGACAATGTTCCTTCGCGTTCTTATGGCTCCGGCTACCACAGCAGCGAAGGCCAATCCGCACTCTCCTCTTAGGCGGTGGTTCAAGAAAGCATTGCAGTCAGCGGAGTCATTCGTCAGGTTTATATCTAAAATCGGCGCGGAGGAACTAGATGGGTTCTGGGGATGCTGTAAGTATTAGCATTTAACTGTCAGTCGTTGCGTTATAATAAACTAACTCCTCACAGACGCTAGATCTCAGCTAAACATCTGCGGAAACTTTCTAATATACCTGTTCCTGCTAGCGTCTGAACCGGAAGATGTCGCGGCTGCGTATCGGTTGCTCGAGAAATTCCACGTCTCGCTGCAGAAATTGAATAACATGGCTGACATGACTTCGAGACTCCTGATCCGTCCAGTAGCACTTAGAATCGACTCGTTCTTCATTCATGCTCCTCAAATAGTTCGGCAGCGCTCTATCGAGTCGTGACAGCTTTACTTGTCTTGGAAAATTGCCCGAGCATGCATAACCCGTCCTTACTAGTCTGTACTTGATCTAACCAGATGAATCGCCTCTATCGCAGGATTCGAAATCGATGGAGAACTCCTTATAACTGAAATACCTTGGCACTAGGTACGCAGCAGGCTGCCTATGCAATATAATATGGTATAAGTATGCCTCTATTAATTGAACAGGCAAACTTTATGCACTTGCTAACTGTTATAATATCGGTTATTATAGCTAAGTATAGCCGGGAAAAGCAGATATAAATTATTTATATAAAATAAAATTATTAATATTAAAAAGGGAATTATTA
>NW_011942215.1:10506-10574 GCF_000187425.2 Metarhizium robertsii ARSEF 23
AGAACAACTAGGGCAGTTAATCTGAGCGGTTAGTTGTTACGTTGGTAATAGGTTGAAAACCGTAACCA
>NW_011942215.1:10612-11423 GCF_000187425.2 Metarhizium robertsii ARSEF 23
TAAAGAGTTATAAGCGAAGCTTAGGTTAATATAATAATTATAGTTAAAAGCTAAGAAGCTAGAGTCTATCTATAAAGAAAAAAAATTATAGTGGTTATATAGTTTATCGCGTAAGGTTAATTAAGTAAATTAAGACTTAATTCCCTTGATTCTTGTACCTATTAAAGTGATTAAACCTTAAATGCTTTAATTACTTATACGCCTAATTCTACTGGTTCTCTTGCTAGTAGTTACTACTACGGGGTGGCTTATATAGCTGGCTTATTCTGTGACCTATACTATAGCTTACGGCTGGGTTATAATATGATATCCCCTTTCTTATAGTTTTGTCCTTAAGGCCTAAGCCGTGTTTTATAGTAAATATCCTATGAGTTTTTTCTTCCTTTATTATTGCTTTCTATAATGCCCTCCTGATACTATATTTAGTCGCGTTTCTAAGAATAAGCTAAAAGCTAAATCCTTAATCCGTTATAGCGATTTTTTCTTTGCGATTCTAAATAACCTTTTCTCCCTTAATATGCCTTCTTGCTTTTACTATCTGGCTTATAGATAGTCTTTTTACTAAGTATCTCTTATTAATTTTTCTTATTATATAAAGTGCGTTTATAACTATTAGTTTTATTATAACGTTCTAGGCGTTTCTTCTTTTTAGCTGTGATTTATTACCACCTAATATTCTAAGCTTAAGCAGGAGTTAAAGGAGGCAGAAAAGAGAGCCTTAGCTGAATAATAGTAGGTGCTTTATTTAAGGAAATAAAAGAAAATATGGTTTAAGAAAATAATATAAGCGGTTTTACAGGGTATTAATAAT
>NW_011942215.1:11460-12162 GCF_000187425.2 Metarhizium robertsii ARSEF 23
GAGGAGTTAGAACGTGTGGAAAGGGAAGAGGCTAAGCGTAAGGAGTACTGTTTAGCTAAAAACCGTCCTTTTTCTTCTGGTTTATTGGATGCTGATTTTAAAAGGGTCTGGGATAATATATACCCAGATATTACGTTGTCTCCTTCCTTACTTGCAGACCTGGGGTTTATTAACCCTGGTAGTGCTTCTGGTAGAACTGCCTTAATAGGTGCTAGCACTTCTTTAAGTGCTTTATAGGTTCCCACGTGTTTTCTTTATGTTTATAGTTTTTCTACTTAATAAGGTATTAGTGTTATTTGTTTTTTATCCTTATATCTAAGATTTATTCTACTTTATATTTTTTATTATCTAAGACTTTAATTAAGATTTATTCTACTTTGTATTCTTTATTGTCTAAGACTTTAATGTCTTCTTCTGCTGATGTATTGTTTGGTGCTTTTTTAAGAAGTGAAATATGTATTATAGGATGATTCCTTATAGTTTTTAGTAATAAAAGTTTATAATTATTTATTAATATTCGTTTTTTAATAGCGAATAGTCCTAATTTTTTGTAGTTTAATTTGTTGCTTAGTCGCGTTATTTTAATATTTTATTAGAGCAGGTAAACTTAAACTATATTTCCCTCCCTAAAGATTAATCCCTTTAATCTTTTACGATTATAGTATTATGCTATTTTATTTTGTATGAATTCTAATTTGTGTT
>NW_011942215.1:12615-12813 GCF_000187425.2 Metarhizium robertsii ARSEF 23
ATTTTAGCGATTTTAGTTTATAAAGTTCTTTTTGTCCTGTTATTATAAGAGTTCTCTTTTCTATTAATTATTTGTTTAGGTCCTTTTATGCCGCTTATTACGCTGCTTGAATTCCTGCGTGTATCTCTTTAAGTTCTGGCGTTATTATCCTTTATAGCTTCTTATGTCCTGGTTTTTATGGTAGTAGTGTTGGGATTT
>NW_011942215.1:13066-13275 GCF_000187425.2 Metarhizium robertsii ARSEF 23
TCTTATATTTATGAGCGAAATGTCCTGGTTTTTTATAATTATAGTATTTCTTTTCCTTTTTGTTATTTTTCTTAGTAACGTTAAGCTTTATTTATCTAGGGTTAAGAGTGTGACTGTAGGTAATAGGTTTTTCTTGCCTTTTCTTTTAATTTGCCTGTTATCCTTTTCTTTTTGTGGGATTCTAAGTTCCCCTTCCCTATTGCTTTTAT